>NW_025957826.1:0-50859 GCF_023159225.1 Perognathus longimembris pacificus
ATTATCCGTCACCGAGACAAACTGAACAAAGTTCTGAGGTCGACCTTGTAAAGATAAGGATTCAGTTCTGTCTGCTGTTTACCTTTGCTCCTGCGCGCACTGCCCTTCTCTCCACATTTATGTGTTTGTTTGTTTGTCTATCTAATCTTTGGGTTTTTATTTCTAATGAGGTCGACCAGTTGTCTATTTATTATTTTTTTTACTACGCATCAAGATGCGCTGCTTGTCTTTGCTCCTGTGTGCTCGCGCACTCTCGCCTTTCCCACTTATTTTTATTTTTGATTTATTTTTGATTTATTTTGTCAATTTTAAAAAAAAATACGCATCGTGCTGTGCTGTTTGTGTTTGCTTGAGTGCATTCGCGCGCTCTCGCTTTCTCCACTTTACAATTTTTTTGTTATTATTTATGTATTCCTGAGAGTTTATCTTAGTTTTTATTTGTTTATTTAAATGAAGTCGACCAGTTGCCTGCCCTTCCTTCCATTATCCGTCACCTAGACAAACTGAACAAAGTTCTGAGGTCGACCTTGTAAAGATAAGGATTCAGGTCTGTCTGCTGTTTACCTTTGCTCCTGCGCGCACTGCCCTTCTCTCCACGTTTATGTGTTTGTTTGTTTGTCTATCTAATCTTTTGGGTTTTTATTTCTAATGAGGTCGACCAGTTGTCTATTTATTATTTTTTTTACTACGCATCAAGCTGCGCTGCTTGTCTTTGCTCCTGTGTGCTCGCGCACTCTCGCCTTTTCCACTTATTTTTATTTTTGATTTATTTTTGATTTATTTTGTCAATTTAAAAAAAAAAATACGCATCGTACTGTGCTGTTTGTGTTTGCTTGAGTGCATTTGCGCGCTCTCGCTTTCTCCACTTTACAATTTTTTGTTATTATTTATCTATTCCTGAGAGTTTATCTTATTTTTTATTTGTTTATTTAAATGAAGTGGACCAGTTGCCTGCCCTTCCTTCCATATCCGTCACCGAGACAAACTGAACAAAGTTCTGAGGTCGACCATGTAAAGATAAGGATTCAGGTCTGTCTGCTGTTTACCTTTGCTCCTGCGCACACTGCCCTTCTCTCCACATTTATGTGTTTGTTTGTTTGTCTATCTAATCTTTTGGGTTTTAATTTCTAATGAGGTCGACCAGTTGTCTATTTATTATTTTTTTTACTACGCATCAAGCTGCGCTGCTTGTCTTTGCTCCTGTGTGCTCGCGCACTCTCGCCTTTTCCACTTATTTTTATTTTTGATTTATTTTTGATTTATTTTGTCAATTTAAAAAAAAATACGCATCGTGCTGTGCTGTTTGTGTTTGCTTGAGTGCATTCGCGCGCTCTCGCTTTCTCCTCTTTCCAATTTTTTTAGTTATTATTTATCTATTCCTGAGAGTTTATCTTATTTTTTATTTGTTTATTTAAATGAAGTCGACCAGTTGCCTGCCCTTCCTTCCATTATCCGTCACCGAGACAAACTGAACAAAGTTCTGAGGTCAACCTTGTAAAGATAAGGATTCAGGTCTGTCTGCTGTTTACCTTTGCTCCTGCGCGCACTGCCCTTCTCTCCACATTTATGTGTTTGTTTGTTTGTCTATCTAATCTTTTGGGTTTTTATTTCTAATGAGGTCGACCAGTTGTCTATTTATTATTTTTTTTTACTACGCATCAAGCTGCGCTGCTTGTCTTTGCTCCTGTGTGCTCGCGCACTCTCGCCTTTTCCACTTATTTTTATTTTTGATTTATTTTTTATTTATTTTGTCAATTTAAAAAAAATACGCATCGTACTGTGCTGTTTGTGTTTGCTTGAGTGCATTCGCGCGCTCTCGCTTTCTCCACTTTACAATTTTTTTGTAATTATTTATCTATTCCTGAGAGTTTATCTTATTTTTTATTTGTTTATTTAAATGAAGTCGACCAGTTGCCTGCCCTTCCTTCCATTATCCGTCACCGAGACAAACTGAACAAAGTTCTGAGGTCGACCTTGTAAAGATAAGGATTCAGGTCTGTCTGCTGTTTACCTTTGCTCCTGCGCGCACTGCCCTTCTCTCCACATTTATGTGTTTGTTTGTTTGTCTATCTAATCTTTTGGGTTTTTATTTCTAATGAGGTCGACCAGTTGTCTATTTATTATTTTTTTTACTACGCATCAAGCTGCGCTGCTTGTCTTTGCTCCTGTGTGCTCGCGCACTCTCGCCTTTTCCACTTATTTTTATTTTTGATTTATTTTTGATTTATTTGTCAATTTCAAAAAAAATACGCATCGTGCTGTGCTGTTTGTGTTTGCTTGAGTGCATTCGCGCGCTCTCGCTTTCTCCACTTTACAATTTTTTTGTTATTATTTATCTATTCCTGAGAGTTAATCTTATTTTTTATTTGTTTATTTAAATGAAGTCGACCAGTTGCCTGCCCTTCCTTCCATTATCCGTCACCGAGACAAACTGAACAAAGTTCTGAGGTCGACCTAGTAAAGATAAGGATTCAGGTCTGTCTGCTGTTTACCTTTGCTCCTGCGCGCACTGCCCTTCTCTCCACATTTATGTGTTTGTTTGTTTGTCTATCTAATCTTTTGGGTTTTTATTTCTAATGAGGTCGACCAGTTGTCTATTTTTTATTTTTTTTACTACGCATCAAGCTGCGCTGCTTGTCTTTGCTCCTGTGTCCTCGCGCACTCTCGCCTTTTCCACTTATTTTTATTTTTGATTTATTTTTGATTTATTTTGTCAATTTTAAAAAAAATACGCATCGTGCTGTGCTGTTTGTGTTTGCTTGAGTGCATTCGCGCGCTCTCGCTTTCTCTACAATTTTTTTGTTATTATTTATCTATTCCTGAGAGTTTATCTTATTTTTTATTTGTTTATTTAAATGAAGTCGACCAGTTGCCTGCCCTTCCTTCCATTATCCGTCACCGAGACAAACTGAACAAAGTTCTGAGGTCGACCTTGTAAAGATAAGGATTCAGGTCTGTCTGCTGTTTACCTTTGCTCCTGCGCGCACTGCCCTTCTCTCCACGTTTATGTGTTTGTTTGTTTGTCTATCTAATCTTTTGGGTTTTTTATTTCTAATGAGGTCGACCAGTTGTCTATTTATTATTTTTTTTACTACGCATCAAGCTGCGCTGCTTGTCTTTGCTCCTGTGTGCTCGCGCACTCTCGCCTTTTCCACTTATTTTTATTTTTGATTTATTTTGATTTATTTTTGTCAATTTAAAAAAAAAAATACGCATCGTACTGTGCTGTTTGTGTTTGCTTGAGTGCATTTGCGCGCTCTCGCTTTCTCCACTTTACAATTTTTTGTTATTATTTATCTATTCCTGAGAGTTTATCTTATTTTTTTATTTGTTTATTTAAATGAAGTGGACCAGTTGCCTGCCCTTCCTTCCATTATCCGTCACCGAGACAAACTGAACAAAGTTCTGAGGTCGACCATGTAAAGATAAGGATTCAGGTCTGTCTGCTGTTTACCTTTGCTCCTGCGCACACTGCCCTTCTCTCCACATTTATGTGTTTGTTTGTTTGTCTATCTAATCTTTTGGGTTTTAATTTCTAATGCAGGTGTATCGACCAGTTGTCTATTTATTATTTTTTTTACTACGCATCAAGCTGCGCTGCTTGTCTTTGCTCCTGTGTGCTCGCGCACTCTCGCCTTTTCCACTTATTTTTATTTTTGATTTATTTTTGATTTATTTTGTCAATTTAAAAAAAAATACGCATCGTGCTGTGCTGTTTGTGTTTGCTTGAGTGCATTCGCGCGCTCTCGCTTTCTCCTCTTTCCAATTTTTTTAGTTATTATTTATCTATTCCTGAGAGTTTATCTTATTTTTTATTTGTTTATTTAAATGAAGTCGACCAGTTGCCTGCCCTTCCTTCCATTATCCGTCACCGAGACAAACTGAACAAAGTTCTGAGGTCGACCTTGTAAAGATAAGGATTCAGGTCTGTCTGCTGTTTACCTTTGCTCCCTGCGCGCACTGCCCTTCTCTCCACATTTATGTGTTTGTTTGTTTGTCTATCTAATCTTTTGGGTTTTTATTTCTAATGAGGTCGACCAGTTGTCTATTTATTATTTTTTTTTACTACGCATCAAGCTGCGCTGCTTGTCTTTGCTCCTGTGTGCTCGCGCACTCTCGCCTTTTCCACTTATTTTTATTTTTGATTTATTTTTTATTTATTTTGTCAATTTAAAAAAAATACGCATCGTACTGTGCTGTTTGTGTTTGCTTGAGTGCATTCGCGCGCTCTCGCTTTCTCCACTTTACAATTTTTTTGTAATTATTTATCTATTCCTGAGAGTTTATCTTATTTTTTATTTGTTTATTTAAATGAAGTCGACCAGTTGCCTGCCCTTCCTTCCATTATCCGTCACCGAGACAAACTGAACAAAGTTCTGAGGTCGACCTTGTAAAGATAAGGATTCAGGTCTGTCTGCTGTTTACCTTTGCTCCTGCGCGCACTGCCCTTCTCTCCACATTTATGTGTTTGTTTGTTTGTCTATCTAATCTTTTGGGTTTTTATTTCTAATGAGGTCGACCAGTTGTCTATTTATTATTTTTTTTACTACGCATCAAGCTGCGCTGCTTGTCTTTGCTCCTGTGTGCTCGCGCACTCTCGCCTTTTCCACTTATTTTTATTTTTGATTTATTTTTGATTTATTTTGTCAATTTCAAAAAAAATACGCATCGTGCTGTGCTGTTTGTGTTTGCTTGAGTGCATTCGCGCGCTCTCGCTTTCTCCACTTTACAATTTTTTTGTTATTATTTATCTATTCCTGAGAGTTAATCTTATTTTTTATTTGTTTATTTAAATGAAGTCGACCAGTTGCCTGCCCTTCCTTCCATTATCCGTCACCGAGACAAACTGAACAAAGTTCTGAGGTCGACCTAGTAAAGATAAGGATTCAGGTCTGTCTGCTGTTTACCTTTGCTCCTGCGCGCACTGCCCTTCTCTCCACATTTATGTGTTTGTTTGTTTGTCTATCTAATCTTTTGGGTTTTTATTTCTAATGAGGTCGACCAGTTGTCTATTTTTTATTTTTTTACTACGCATCAAGCTGCGCTGCTTGTCTTTGCTCCTGTGTCCTCGCGCACTCTCGCCTTTTCCACTTATTTTTATTTTTGATTTATTTTTGATTTATTTTGTCAATTTTAAAAAAAATACGCATCGTGCTGTGCTGTTTTGTGTTTGCTTGAGTGCATTCGCGCGGCTCTCGCTTTCTCTACAATTTTTTTGTTATTATTTATCTATTCCTGAGAGTTTATCTTATTTTTTATTTGTTTATTTAAATGAAGTCGACCAGTTGCCTGCCCTTCCTTCCATTATCCGTCACCGAGACAAACTGAACAAAGTTCTGAGGTCGACCTTGTAAAGATAAGGATTCAGGTCTGTCTGCTGTTTACCTTTGCTCCTGCGCGCACTGCCCTTCTCTCCACATTTATGTGTTTGTTTGTTTGTCTATCTAATCTTTTGGGTTTTTATTTCTAATGAGGTCGACCAGTTGTCTATTTATTATTTTTTTTACTACGCATCAAGATGCGATGCTTGTCTTTGCTCCTGTGTGCTCGCGCACTCTCGCCTTTTCCACTTATTTTTATTTTTGATTTATTTTTGATTTATTTTGTCAATTTTTAAAAAAAATACGCATCGTGCTGTGCTGTTTTTGTTTGCTTGAGTGCATTCGCGCGCTCCCGCTTTCTCCACTTTACAATTTTTTTTATTATTTATCTATTCCTGAGAGTTTATCTTATTTTTTATTTGTTTATTTAAATGAAGTCGACCAGTTGCCTGCCCTTCCTTCCATTATCCGTCACCGAGACAAACTGAACAAAGTTCTGATGTCGACCTTGTAAAGATAAGGATTCAGGTCTGTCTGCTGTCTACCTTTGTTCCTGCGCGCACTGCCCTTCTCTCCACATTTATGTGTTTGTTTGTTTGTCTATCTAATCTTTTGGGTTTTTATTCTAATGAGGTCGACCAGTTGTCTATTTATTATTTTTTTTTACTACGCATCAAGCTGCGCTGCTTGTCTTTGCTCCTGTCTGCTCGCGCACTCTTGCCTTTTCCACTTATGTTTATTTTTGATTTATTTTATCAATTTCAAAAAAAAATACGCATCGTGCTGTGCTGTTTGTGTTTGCTTGAGTGCATTCGCGCGCTCTCGCTTTCTCCACTTTACAATTTTTTTGTTATTATTTATGTATTCCTGAGAGTTTATCTTATTTTTTATTTGTTTATTTAAATGAAGTCGACCAGTTGCCTGCCCTTCCTTCCATTATCCGTCACCGAGACAAACTGAACAAAGTTCTGAGGTCGACCATGTAAAGATAAGGATTCAGGTCTGTCTGCTGTTTACCTTTGCTCCTGCGCGCACTGCCCTTCTCTCCACATTTATGTGTTTGTTTGTTTGTCTATCTAATCTTTGGGTTTTTATTTCTAATGAGGTCGACCAGTTGTCTATTTATTATTTTTTTTACTACGCATCAAGCTGCGCTGCTTGGCTTTGCTCCTGTGTGCTCGCGCACTCTCGCCTTTTCCACTTATTTTTATTTTTGATTTATTTTTGATTTATTTTGTCAATTTTAAAAAAAATACGCATCGTGCTGTGCTGTTTGTGTTTGCTTGAGTGCATTCGCGCGCTCTCGCTTTCTCAACTTTATAATTTTTTTTGTTATTATTTATCTATTCCTGAGAGTTTATCTTATTTTTTATTTGTTTATTTAAATGAAGTCGACCAGTTGCCTGCCCTTCCTTCCATTATCCGTCACCGAGACAAACTGAACAAAGTTCTGAGGTCGACCTTGTAAAGATAAGGATTCAGGTCTGTCTGCTGTTTACCTTTGCTCCTGCGCGCACTGCCCTTCTCTCCACATTTATGTGTTTGTTTGTTTGTCTATCTAATCTTTTGGGTTTTTATTTCTAATGAGGTCGACCAGTTTTCTATTTATTATTTTTTTTTACTACGCATCAAGCTGCGCTGCTTGTCTTTGCTCCTGTCTGCTCGCGCACTCTCGCCTTTTCCACTTATTTTTATTTTTGATTATTTTTGATTTATTTTGTCAATTTAAAAAAAAAATACGCATCGTGCTGTGCTGTTTGTGTTTGCTTGAGTGCATTCGCGCGCTCTCGCTTCTCTCCACTTTACAATTTTTTTGTTATTATTTATCTATTCCTGAGAGTTTATCTTATTTTTTATTTGTTTATTTAAATGAAGTCGACCAGTTGCCTGCCCTTCCTTCCATTATCCGTCACCGAGACAAACTGAACAAAGTTCTGAGGTTGACCTTGTAAAGATAAGGATTCAGGTCTGTCTGCTGTTTACCTTTGCTCCTGCGCGCACTGCCCTTCTCTCCACATTTATGTGTTTGTTTGTTTGTCTATCTAATCTTTTGGGTTTTTATTTCTAATGAGGTCGACCAGATGTCTATTTATTATTTTTTTTACAACGCATCAAGCTGCGCTGCTTGTCTTTGCTCCTGTGTGCTCGCGCACTCTCGCCTTTTCCACTTATTTTTATTTTTGATTTATTTTGTCAATTTCAAAAAAAAATACGCATCGTGCTGTGCTGTTTGTGTTTTGCTTGAGTGCATTCGCGCGCTCTCGCTTTCTCCACTTTACAATTTTTTGTTATTATTTATGTATTCCTGAGAGTTTATCTTATTTTTTATTTGTTTATTTAAATAAAGTCGACCAGTTGCCTGCCCTTCCTTCCATTTTCCGTCACCTAGACAAACTGAACAAAGTTCTGAGGTCGACCTTGTAAAGATAAGGATTCAGGTCTGTCTGCTGTTTACCTTTGCTCCTGCGCGCACTGCCCTTCTCTCCACATTTATGTGTTTGTTTGTTTGTCTATCTAATCTTTTGGGTTTTTATTTCTAATGAGGTCGACCAGTTGTCTATTTATTATTTTTTTTACTACGCATCAAGCTGCGCTGCTTGTCTTTGCTCCTGTGTGCTCGCGCACTCTCGCCTTTTCCACTTATTTTTATTTTTGATTTATTTTTGATTTATTTTGTCAATTTAAAAAAAAATACGCATCGTACTGTGCTGTTTGTGTTTGGTTGAGTGCATTCGCGCGCTCTCGCTTTCTCCACTTTACAATTTTTTTGTTATTATTTATCTATTCCTGAGAGTTTATCTTATTTTTTATTTGTTTATTTAAATGAAGTCGACCAGTTGCCTGCCCTTCCTTCCATTAACTGTCACCGAGACAAACTGAACAAAGTTCTCAGGTCGACCTTGTAAAGATAAGGATTCAGGTCTGTCTGCTGTTTACCTTTGCTCCTGCGCGCACTGCCCTTCTCTCCACATTTATGTGTTTGTTTGTTTGTCTATCTAATCTTTTGGGTTTTTATTTCTAATGAGGTCGACCAGTTGTCTATTTATTATTTTTTTTACTACGCATCAAGTTGCGCTGCTTGTCTTTGCTCCTGTCTGCTCGCGCAATCACGCCTTTTCCACTTATTTTTATTTTTGATTTATTTTTTATTTATTTTGTCAATTTAAAAAAAAATACACATCGTGCTGTGCTGTTTGTGTTTGCTTGAGTGCATTCGCGCGCTCTCGCTTTCTCCACTTTGCAATTTTTTTGTTATTATTTATCTATTCCTGAGAGTTTATCTTATTTTTTATTTGTTTATTTAAATGAAGTCGACAAGTTGCCTGCCCTTGCTTCCATTATCCGTCACCGAGACAAACTGAACAAAGTTCTGAGGTCGACCTTGTAAAGATAAGGATTCAGTTCTGTCTGCTGTTTACCTTTGCTCCTGCGCGCACTGCCCTTCTCTCCACATTTATGTGTTTGTTTGTTTGTCTATCTAATCTTTTGGGTTTTTATTTCTAATGAGGTCGACCAGTTGTCTATTTATTATTTTTTTTACTACGCATCAAGATGCGCTGCTTGTCTTTGCTCCTGTGTGCTCGCGCACTCTCGCCTTTCCCACTTATTTTTATTTTTGATTTATTTTTGATTTATTTTGTCAATTTTAAAAAAAAATACGCATCGTGCTGTGCTGTTTGTGTTTGCTTGAGTGCATTCGCGCGCTCTCGCTTTCTCCACTTTACAATTTTTTTGTTATTATTTATGTATTCCTGAGAGTTTATCTTAGTTTTTATTTGTTTATTTAAATGAAGTCGACCAGTTGCCTGCCCTTCCTTCCATTATCCGTCACCTAGACAAACTGAACAAAGTTCTGAGGTCGACCTTGTAAAGATAAGGATTCAGGTCTGTCTGCTGTTTACCTTTGCTCCTGCGCGCACTGCCCTTCTCTCCACGTTTATGTGTTTGTTTGTTTGTCTATCTAATCTTTTGGGTTTTTATTTCTAATGAGGTCGACCAGTTGTCTATTTATTATTTTTTTTACTACGCATCAAGCTGCGCTGCTTGTCTTTGCTCCTGTGTGCTCGCGCACTCTCGCCTTTTCCACTTATTTTTATTTTTGATTTATTTTTGATTTATTTTGTCAATTTAAAAAAAAAATACGCATCGTACTGTGCTGTTTGTGTTTGCTTGAGTGCATTTGCGCGCTCTCGCTTTCTCCACTTTACAATTTTTTGTTATTATTTATCTATTCCTGAGAGTTTATCTTATTTTTTATTTGTTTATTTAAATGAAGTGGACCAGTTGCCTGCCCTTCCTTCCATTATCCGTCACCGAGACAAACTGAACAAAGTTCTGAGGTCGACCATGTAAAGATAAGGATTCAGGTCTGTCTGCTGTTTACCTTTGCTCCTGCGCACACTGCCCTTCTCTCCACATTTATGTGTTTGTTTGTTTGTCTATCTAATCTTTTGGGTTTTAATTTCTAATGAGGTCGACCAGTTGTCTATTTATTATTTTTTTTACTACGCATCAAGCTGCGCTGCTTGTCTTTGCTCCTGTGTGCTCGCGCACTCTCGCCTTTTCCACTTATTTTTATTTTTGATTTATTTTTGATTTATTTTGTCAATTTAAAAAAAAAATACGCATCGTGCTGTGCTGTTTGTGTTTGCTTGAGTGCATTCGCGCGCTCTCGCTTTCTCCTCTTTCCAATTTTTTTAGTTATTATTTATCTATTCCTGAGAGTTTATCTTATTTTTTATTTGTTTATTTAAATGAAGTCGACCAGTTGCCTGCCCTTCCTTCCATTATCCGTCACCGAGACAAACTGAACAAAGTTCTGAGGTCGACCTTGTAAAGATAAGGATTCAGGTCTGTCTGCTGTTTACCTTTGCTCCTGCGCGCACTGCCCTTCTCTCCACATTTATGTGTTTGTTTGTTTGTCTATCTAATCTTTTGGGTTTTTATTTCTAATGAGGTCGACCAGTTGTCTATTTATTATTTTTTTTTACTACGCATCAAGCTGCGCTGTTTGTCTTTGCTCCTATGTGCTCGCGCACTCTCGCCTTTTCCACTTATTTTTATTTTTGATTTATTTTTTATTTATTTTGTCAATTTAAAAAAAATACGCATCGTACTGTGCTGTTTGTGTTTGCTTGAGTGCATTCGCGCGCTCTCGCTTTCTCCACTTTACAATTTTTTTGTAATTATTTATCTATTCCTGAGAGTTTATCTTATTTTTTATTTGTTTATTTAAATGAAGTCGACCAGTTGCCTGCCCTTCCTTCCATTATCCGTCACCGAGACAAACTGAACAAAGTTCTGAGGTCGACCTTGTAAAGATAAGGATTCAGGTCTGTCTGCTGTTTACCTTTGCTCCTGGGCGCACTGCCCTTCTCTCCACATTTATGTGTTTGTTTGTTTGTCTATCTAATCTTTTGGGTTTTTATTTCTAATGAGGTCGACCAGTTGTCTATTTATTATTTTTTTTACTACGCATCAAGCTGCGCTGCTTGTCTTTGCTCCTGTGTGCTCGCGCACTCTCGCCTTTTCCACTTATTTTTATTTTTGATTTATTTTTGATTTATTTTGTCAATTTCAAAAAAAATACGCATCGTGCTGTGCTGTTTGTGTTTGCTTGAGTGCATTCGCGCGCTCTCGCTTTCTCCACTTTACAATTTTTTTGTTATTATTTATCTATTCCTGAGAGTTAATCTTATTTTTTATTTGTTTATTTAAATGAAGTCGACCAGTTGCCTGCCCTTCCTTCCATTATCCGTCACCGAGACAAACTGAACAAAGTTCTGAGGTCGACCTAGTAAAGATAAGGATTCAGGTCTGTCTGCTGTTTACCTTTGCTCCTGCGCGCACTGCCCTTCTCTCCACATTTATGTGTTTGTTTGTTTGTCTATCTAATCTTTTGGGTTTTTATTTCTAATGAGGTCGACCAGTTGTCTATTTTTTATTTTTTTTACTACGCATCAAGCTGCGCTGCTTGTCTTTGCTCCTGTGTCCTCGCGCACTCTCGCCTTTTCCACTTATTTTTATTTTTGATTTATTTTTGATTTATTTTGTCAATTTTAAAAAAAATACGCATCGTGCTGTGCTGTTTGTGTTTGCTTGAGTGCATTCGCGCGCTCTCGCTTTCTCTACAATTTTTTTGTTATTATTTATCTATTCCTGAGAGTTTATCTTATTTTTTATTTGTTTATTTAAATGAAGTCGACCAGTTGCCTGCCCTTCCTTCCATTATCCGTCACCGAGACAAACTGAACAAAGTTCTGAGGTCGACCTTGTAAAGATAAGGATTCAGGTCTGTCTGCTGTTTACCTTTGCTCCTGCGCGCACTGCCCTTCTCTCCACATTTATGTGTTTGTTTGTTTGTCTATCTAATCTTTTGGGTTTTTATTTCTAATGAGGTCGACCAGTTGTCTATTTATTATTTTTTTTACTACGCATCAAGATGCAATGCTTGTCTTTGCTCCTGTGTGCTCGCGCACTCTCGCCTTTTCCACTTATTTTTATTTTTGATTTATTTTTGATTTATTTTGTCAATTTTTAAAAAAAATACGCATCGTGCTGTGCTGTTTTTGTTTGCTTGAGTGCATTCGCGCGCTCCCGCTTTCTCCACTTTACAATTTTTTTTATTATTTATCTATTCCTGAGAGTTTATCTTATTTTTTATTTGTTTATTTAAATGAAGTCGACCAGTTGCCTGCCCTTCCTTCCATTATCCGTCACCGAGACAAACTGAACAAAGTTCTGAGGTCGACCTTGTAAAGATAAGGATTCAGGTCTGTCTGCTGTCTACCTTTGTTCCTGCGCGCACTGCCCTTCTCTCCACATTTATGTGTTTGTTTGTTTGTCTATCTAATCTTTTGGGTTTTTATTTCTAATGAGGTCGACCAGTTGTCTATTTATTATTTTTTTTTACTACGCATCAAGCTGCGCTGCTTGTCTTTGCTCCTGTCTGCTCGCGCACTCTTGCCTTTTCCACTTATGTTTATTTTTGATTTATTTTATCAATTTCAAAAAAAATACGCATCGTGCTGTGCTGTTTGTGTTTGCTTGAGTGCATTCGCGCGCTCTCGCTTTCTCCACTTTACAATTTTTTTGTTATTATTTATGTATTCCTGAGAGTTTATCTTATTTTTTATTTGTTTATTTAAATGAAGTCGACCAGTTGCCTGCCCTTCCTTCCATTATCCGTCACCGAGACAAACTGAACAAAGTTCTGAGGTCGACCATGTAAAGATAAGGATTCAGGTCTGTCTGCTGTTTACCTTTGCTCCTGCGCGCACTGCCCTTCTCTCCACATTTATGTGTTTGTTTGTTTGTCTATCTAATCTTTTGGGTTTTTATTTCTAATGAGGTCGACCAGTTGTCTATTTATTATTTTTTTTACTACGCATCAAGCTGCGCTGCTTGGCTTTGCTCCTGTGTGCTCGCGCACTCTCGCCTTTTTGACTTATTTTTATTTTTGATTTATTTTTGATTTATTTTGTCAATTTTAAAAAAAATACGCATCGTGCTGTGCTGTTTGTGTTTGCTTGAGTGCATTCGCGCGCTCTCGCTTTCTCAACTTTATAATTTTTTTGTTATTATTTATCTATTCCTGAGAGTTTATCTTATTTTTTATTTGTTTATTTAAATGAAGTCGACCAGTTGCCTGCCCTTCCTTCCATTATCCGTCACCGAGACAAACTGAACAAAGTTCTGAGGTCGACCTTGTAAAGATAAGGATTCAGGTCTGTCTGCTGTTTACCTTTGCTCCTGCGCGCACTGCCCTTCTCTCCACATTTATGTGTTTGTTTGTTTGTCTATCTAATCTTTTGGGTTTTTATTTCTAATGAGGTCGACCAGTTGTCTATTTATTATTTTTTTTTACTACGCATCAAGCTGCGCTGCTTGTCTTTGCTCCTGTCTGCTCGCGCACTCTCGCCTTTTCCACTTATTTTTATTTTTGATTTATTTTTGATTTATTTTGTCAATTTAAAAAAAAAATACGCATCGTGCTGTGCTGTTTGTGTTTGCTTGAGTGCATTCGCGCGCTCTCGCTTTCTCCACTTTACAATTTTTTTGTTATTATTTATCTATTCCTGAGAGTTTATCTTATTTTTTATTTGTTTATTTAAATGAAGTCGACCAGTTGCCTGCCCTTCCTTCCATTATCCGTCACCGAGACAAACTGAACAAAGTTCTGAGGTTGACCTTGTAAAGATAAGGATTCAGGTCTGTCTGCTGTTTACCTTTGCTCCTGCGCGCACTGCCCTTCTCTCCACATTTATGTGTTTGTTTGTTTGTCTATCTAATCTTTTGGGTTTTTATTTCTAATGAGGTCGACCAGATGTCTATTTATTATTTTTTTTACAACGCATCAAGCTGCGCTGCTTGTCTTTGCTCCTGTGTGCTCGCGCACTCTCGCCTTTTCCACTTATTTTTATTTTTGATTTATTTTGTCAATTTCAAAAAAAAATACGCATCGTGCTGTGCTGTTTGTGTTTGCTTGAGTGCATTCGCGCGCTCTCGCTTTCTCCACTTTACAATTTTTTTGTTATTATTTATGTATTCCTGAGAGTTTATCTTATTTTTTATTTGTTTATTTAAATAAAGTCGACCAGTTGCCTGCCCTTCCTTCCATTATCCGTCACCTAGACAAACTGAACAAAGTTCTGAGGTCGACCTTGTAAAGATAAGGATTCAGGTCTGTCTGCTGTTTACCTTTGCTCCTGCGCGCACTGCCCTTCTCTCCACATTTATGTGTTTGTTTGTTTGTCTATCTAATCTTTTGGGTTTTTATTTCTAATGAGGTCGACCAGTTGTCTATTTATTATTTTTTTTACTACGCATCAAGCTGCGCTGCTTGTCTTTGCTCCTGTGTGCTCGCGCACTCTCGCCTTTTCCACTTATTTTTATTTTTGATTTATTTTTGATTTATTTTGTCAATTTAAAAAAAAATACGCATCGTACTGTGCTGTTTGTGTTTGCTTGAGTGCATTCGCGCGCTCTCGCTTTCTCCACTTTACAATTTTTTTGTTATTATTTATCTATTCCTGAGAGTTTATCTTATTTTTTATTTGTTTATTTAAATGAAGTCGACCAGTTGCCTGCCCTTCCTTCCATTATCCGTCACCGAGACAAACTGAACAAAGTTCTCAGGTCGACCTTGTAAAGATAAGGATTCAGGTCTGTCTGCTGTTTACCTTTGCTCCTGCGCGCACTGCCCTTCTCTCCACATTTATGTGTTTGTTTGTTTGTCTATCTAATCTTTTGGGTTTTTATTTCTAATGAGGTCGACCAGTTGTCTATTTATTATTTTTTTTACTACGCATCAAGTTGCGCTGCTTGTCTTTGCTCCTGTCTGCTCGCGCAATCACGCCTTTTCCACTTATTTTGATTTTTGATTTATTTTTTATTTATTTTGTCAATTTAAAAAAAAATACACATCGTGCTGTGCTGTTTGTGTTTGCTTGAGTGCATTCGCGCGCTCTCGCTTTCTCCACTTTGCAATTTTTTTGTTATTATTTATCTATTCCTGAGAGTTTATCTTATTTTTTATTTGTTTATTTAAATGAAGTCGACCAGTTGCCTGCCCTTCCTTCCATTATCCGTCACCGAGACAAACTGAACAAAGTTCTGAGGTCGACCTTGTAAAGATAAGGATTCAGGTCTGTCTGCTGTTTACCTTTGCTCCTGCGCGCACTGCCCTTCTCTCCACATTTATGTGTTTGTTTGTTTGTCTATCTAATCTTTTGGGTTTTTATTTCTAATGAGGTCGACCAGTTGTCTATTTATTTTTTTTTTTACTACGCATCAAGCTGCGCTGCTTGTCTTTGCTCCTGTGTGCTCGCGCACTCTCGCCTTTTCCACTTATTTTTATTTTTGATTTATTTTTGATTTATTTTGTCAATTTAAAAAAAAATACGCATCGTGCTGTGCTGTTTGTGTTTGCTTGAGTGCATTCGCGCGCTCTCGCTTTCTCCACTTTACAATTTTTTTGTTATTATTTATGTATTCCTGAGAGTTTATCTTATTTTTTATTTGTTTATTTAAATGAAGTCGACCAGTTGCCTGCCCTTCCTTCCATTATCCGTCACCTAGACAAACTGAACAAAGTTCTGAGGTCGACCTTGTAAAGATAAGGATTCAGGTCTGTCTGCTGTTTACCTTTGCTCCTGCGCGCACTGCCCTTCTCTCCACATTTATGTGTTTGTTTGTTTGTCTATCTAATCTTTTGGGTTTTTATTTCTAATGAGGTCGACCAGTTGTCTATTTATTATTTTTTTTACTACGCATCAAGCTGCGCTGCTTGTCTTTGCTCCTGTGTGCTCGCGCACTCTCGCCTTTTCCACTTATTTTTATTTTTGATTTATTTTTGATTTATTTTGTCAATTTAAAAAAAAAATACGCATCGTGCTGTGCTGTTTGTGTTTGCTTGAGTGCATTCGCGCGCTCTCGCTTTCTCCACTTTACAATTTTTTTGTTATTATTTATCTATTCCTGAGAGTTTATCTTATTTTTTATTTGTTTATTTAAATGAAGTCGACCAGTTGCCTGCCCTTCCTTCCATTATCCGTCACCGAGACAAACTGAACAAAGTTCTGAGGTCGACCTTGTAAAGATAAGGATTCAGGTCTGTCTGCTGTTTACCTTTGCTCCTGCGCACACTGCCCTTCTCTCCACATTTATGTGTTTGTTTGTTTGTCTATCTAATCTTTTGGGTTTTTATTTCTAATGAGGTCGACCAGTTGTCTATTTATTATTTTTTTTACTACGCATCAAGCTGCGCTGCTTGTCTTTGCTCCTGTGTGCTCGCGCACTCTCGCCTTTTCCACTTATTTTTATTTTTGATTTATTTTTGATTTATTTTGTCAATTTAAAAAAATACGCATCGTGCTGTGCTGTTTGTGTTTGCTTGAGTGCATTCGCGCGCTCTCGCTTTCTCCACTTTACAATTTTTTTTTATTATTTATCTATTCCTGAGAGTTTATCTTATTTTTTATTTGTTTATTTAAATGAAGTCGACCAGTTGCCTGCCCTTCCTTCCATTATCCGTCACCGAGACAAACTGAACAAAGTTCTGAGGTCGACCTTGTAAAGATAAGGATTCAGGTCTGTCTGCTGTTTACCTTTGCTCCTGCGCGCACTGCCCTTCTCTCCACATTTATGTGTTTGTTTGTTTGTCTATCTAATCTTTTGGGTTTTTATTTCTAATGAGGTCGACCAGTTGTCTATTTATTATTTTTTTTACTACGCATCAAGCTGCGCTGCTTGTCTTTGCTCCTGTGTGCTCGCGCACTCTCGCCTTTTCCACTTATTTTTATTTTTGATTTATTTTTTATTTATTTTGTCAATTTAAAAAAAATACGCATCGTGCTGTGCTGTTTGTGTTTGCTTGAGTGCATTCGCGCGCTCTCGCTTTCTCCACTTTACAATTTTTTTGTTATTATTTATCTATTCCTGAGAGTTTATCTTATTTTTTATTTGTTTATTTAAATGAAGTCGACCAGTTGCCTGCCCTTCCTTCCATTATCCGTCACCGAGACAAACTGAACAAAGTTCTGAGGTCGACCTTGTAAAGATAAGGATTCAGGTCTGTCTGCTGTTTACCTTTGCTCCTGCGCGCACTGCCCTTCTCTCCACATTTATGTGTTTGTTTGTTTGTCTATCTAATCTTTTGGGTTTTTATTTCTAATGAGGTCGACCAGTTGTCTATTTATTATTTTTTTTACTACGCATCAAGCTGCGCTGCTTGTCTTTGCTCCTGTGTGCTCGCGCACTCTCGCCTTTTCCACTTATTTTTATTTTTGATTTATTTTTGATTTATTTTGTCAATTTAAAAAAAATACGCATCGTGCTGTGCTGTTTGTGTTTGCTTGAGTGCATTCGCGCGCTCTCGCTTTCTCCACTTTACAATTTTTTTGTTATTATTTATCTATTCCTGAGAGTTTATCTTATTTTTTATTTGTTTATTTAAATGAAGTCGACCAGTTGCCTGCCCTTCCTTCCATTATCCGTCACCGAGACAAACTGAACAAAGTTCTGAGGTCGACCTTGTAAAGATAAGGATTCAGGTCTGTCTGCTGTTTACCTTTGCTCCTGCGCGCACTGCCCTTCTCTCCACATTTATGTGTTTGTTTGTTTGTCTATCTAATCTTTTGGGTTTTTATTTCTAATGAGGTCGACCAGTTGTCTATTTATTATTTTTTTTACTACGCATCAAGCTGCGCTGCTTGTCTTTGCTCCTGTGTGCTCGCGCACTCTCGCCTTTTCCACTTATTTTTATTTTTGATTTATTTTTGATTTATTTTGTCAATTTTAAAAAAAAATACGCATCGTGCTGTGCTGTTTGTGTTTGCTTGAGTGCATTCGCGCGCTCTCGCTTTCTCCACTTTACAATTTTTTTGTTATTATTTATCTATTCCTGAGAGTTTATCTTATTTTTTATTTGTTTATTTAAATGAAGTCGACCAGTTGCCTGCCCTTCCTTCCATTATCCGTCACCGAGACAAACTGAACAAAGTTCTGAGGTCGACCTTGTAAAGATAAGGATTCAGGTCTGTCTGCTGTTTACCTTTGCTCCTGCGCGCACTGCCCTTCTCTCCACATTTATGTGTTTGTTTGTTTGTCTATCTAATCTTTTGGGTTTTTATTTCTAATGAGGTCGACCAGTTGTCTATTTATTATTTTTTTTACTACGCATCAAGCTGCGCTGCTTGTCTTTGCTCCTGTGTGCTCGCGCACTCTCGCCTTTTCCACTTATTTTTATTTTTGATTTATTTTTGATTTATTTTGTCAATTTAAAAAAAAATACGCATCGTGCTGTGCTGTTTGTGTTTGCTTGAGTGCATTCGCGCGCTCTCGCTTTCTCCACTTTACAATTTTTTTGTTATTATTTATCTATTCCTGAGAGTTTATCTTATTTTTTATTTGTTTATTTAAATGAAGTCGACCAGTTGCCTGCCCTTCCTTCCATTATCCGTCACCGAGACAAACTGAACAAAGTTCTGAGGTCGACCTTGTAAAGATAAGGATTCAGGTCTGTCTGCTGTTTACCTTTGCTCCTGCGCGCACTGCCCTTCTCTCCACATTTATGTGTTTGTTTGTTTGTCTATCTAATCTTTTGGGTTTTTATTTCTAATGAGGTCGACCAGTTGTCTATTTATTATTTTTTTTACTACGCATCAAGCTGCGCTGCTTGTCTTTGCTCCTGTGTGCTCGCGCACTCTCGCCTTTTCCACTTATTTTTATTTTTGATTTATTTTTGATTTATTTTGTCAATTTTAAAAAAAATACGCATCGTGCTGTGCTGTTTGTGTTTGCTTGAGTGCATTCGCGCGCTCTCGCTTTCTCCACTTTACAATTTTTTTGTTATTATTTATCTATTCCTGAGAGTTTATCTTATTTTTTATTTGTTTATTTAAATGAAGTCGACCAGTTGCCTGCCCTTCCTTCCATTATCCGTCACCGAGACAAACTGAACAAAGTTCTGAGGTCGACCTTGTAAAGATAAGGATTCAGGTCTGTCTGCTGTTTACCTTTGCTCCTGCGCGCACTGCCCTTCTCTCCACATTTATGTGTTTGTTTGTTTGTCTATCTAATCTTTTGGGTTTTTATTTCTAATGAGGTCGACCAGTTGTCTATTTATTATTTTTTTTACTACGCATCAAGCTGCGCTGCTTGTCTTTGCTCCTGTGTGCTCGCGCACTCTCGCCTTTTCCACTTATTTTTATTTTTGATTTATTTTTATTTATTTTGTCAATTTAAAAAAAAAATACGCATCGTACTGTGCTGTTTGTGTTTGCTTGAGTGCATTCGCGCGCTCTCGCTTTCTCCACTTTACAATTTTTTTGTTATTATTTATCTATTCCTGAGAGTTTATCTTATTTTTTATTTGTTTATTTAAATGAAGTCGACCAGTTGCCTGCCCTTCCTTCCATTATCCGTCACCGAGACAAACTGAACAAAGTTCTGAGGTCGACCTTGTAAAGATAAGGATTCAGGTCTGTCTGCTGTTTACCTTTGCTCCTGCGCGCACTGCCCTTCTCTCCACATTTATGTGTTTGTTTGTTTGTCTATCTAATCTTTTGGGTTTTTATTTCTAATGAGGTCGACCAGTTGTCTATTTATTATTTTTTTTACTACGCATCAAGCTGCGCTGCTTGTCTTTGCTCCTGTGTGCTCGCGCACTCTCGCCTTTTCCACTTATTTTTATTTTTGATTTATTTTTGATTTATTTTGTCAATTTAAAAAAAAATACGCATCGTGCTGTGCTGTTTGTGTTTGCTTGAGTGCATTCGCGCGCTCTCGCTTTCTCCACTTTACAATTTTTTTGTTATTATTTATCTATTCCTGAGAGTTTATCTTATTTTTTATTTGTTTATTTAAATGAAGTCGACCAGTTGCCTGCCCTTCCTTCCATTATCCGTCACCGAGACAAACTGAACAAAGTTCTGAGGTCGACCTTGTAAAGATAAGGATTCAGGTCTGTCTGCTGTTTACCTTTGCTCCTGCGCGCACTGCCCTTCTCTCCACATTTATGTGTTTGTTTGTTTGTCTATCTAATCTTTTGGGTTTTTATTTCTAATGAGGTCGACCAGTTGTCTATTTATTATTTTTTTTACTACGCATCAAGCTGCGCTGCTTGTCTTTGCTCCTGTGTGCTCGCGCACTCTCGCCTTTTCCACTTATTTTTATTTTTAGATTTATTTTTGATTTATTTTGTCAATTTAAAAAAAATACGCATCGTGCTGTGCTGTTTGTGTTTGCTTGAGTGCATTCGCGCGCTCTCGCTTTCTCCACTTTACAATTTTTTTGTTATTATTTATCTATTCCTGAGAGTTTATCTTATTTTTTATTTGTTTATTTAAATGAAGTCGACCAGTTGCCTGCCCTTCCTTCCATTATCCGTCACCGAGACAAACTGAACAAAGTTCTGAGGTCGACCTTGTAAATATAAGGATTCAGGTCTGTCTGCTGTTTACCTTTGCTCCTGCGCGCACTGCCCTTCTCTCCACATTTATGTGTTTGTTTGTTTGTCTATCTAATCTTTTGGGTTTTTATTTCTAATGAGGTCGACCAGTTGTCTATTTATTATTTTTTTTACTACGCATCAAGCTGCGCTGCTTGTCTTTGCTCCTGTGTGCTCGCGCACTCTCGCCTTTTCCACTTATTTTTATTTTTGATTTATTTTTGATTTATTTTGTCAATTTTAAAAAAAATACGCATCGTGCTGTGCTGTTTGTGTTTGCTTGAGTGCATTCGCGCGCTCTCGCTTTCTCCACTTTACAATTTTTTTGTTATTATTTATCTATTCCTGAGAGTTTATCTTATTTTTTATTTGTTTATTTAAATGAAGTCGACCAGTTGCCTGCCCTTCCTTCCATTATTCGTCACCGAGACAAACTGAACAAAGTTCTGAGGTCGACCTTGTAAAGACAAGGATTCAGGTCTGTGTGCTGTTTACCTTTGCTCCTGCGCGCACTGCCCTTCTCTCCACATTTATGTGTTTGTTTGTTTGTCTATCTAATCTTTTGGGTTTTTATTTCTAATGAGGTCGACCAGTTGTCTATTTATTATTTTTTTTACTACGCATCAAGCTGCGCTGCTTGTCTTTGCTCCTGTGTGCTCGCGCACTCTCGCCTTTTCCACTTATTTTTATTTTTGATTTATTTTTTATTTATTTTGTCAATTTCAAAAAAAATACGCATCGTACTGTGCTGTTTGTGTTTGCTTGAGTGCATTCGATCGCTCTCGGTTTCTCCACTTTACAATTTTTTTGTTATTATTTATCTATTCCTGAGAGTTTATCTTATTTTTTATTTGTTTATTTAAATGAAGTCGACCAGTTGCCTGCCCTTCCTTCCATTATCCGTCACCGAGACAAACTGAACAAAGTTCTGAGGTCGACCTTGTAAAGATAAGGATTCAGGTCTGTCTGCTGTTTACCTTTGCTCCTGCGCGCACTGCCCTTCTCTCCACATTTATGTGTTTGTTTGTTTGTCTATCTAATCTTTTGGGTTTTTATTTCTAATGAGGTCGACCAGTTGTCTATTTATTATTTTTTTTACTATGCATCAAGCTGCGCTGCTTGTCTTTGCTCCTGTGTGCTCGCGCACTCTCGCCTTTTCCACTTATTTTTATTTTTGATTTATTTTTGATTTATTTTGTCAATTTTAAAAAAAAATACGCATCGTACTGTGCTGTTTGTGTTTGCTTGAGTGCATTCGCGCGCTCTCGCTTTTTCCACTTTACAATTATTTTGTTATTATTTATCTATTCCTGAGAGTTTATCTTATTTTTTATTTGTTTATTTAAATGAAGTCGACCAGTTGCCTGCCCTTGCTTCCATTATCCGTCACCGAGACAAACTGAACAAAGTTGTGAGGTCGACCTTGTAAAGATAAGGATTCAGGTCTGTCTGCTGTTTACCTTTGCTCCTGCGCGCACTGCCCTTCTCTCCACATTTATGTGTTTGTTTGTTTGTCTATCTAATCTTTTGGGTTTTTATTTCTAATGAGGTCGACCAGTTGTCTATTTATTATTTTTTTTACTACGCATCAAGCTGCGCTGCTTGTCTTTGCTCCTGTGTGCTCGCGCACTCTCGCCTTTTCCACTTATTTTTATTTTTGATTTATTTTTGATTTATTTTGTCAATTTTAAAAAAAAATACGCATCGTACTGTGCTGTTTGTGTTTGCTTGAGTGCATTCGCGCGCTCTCGCTTTTTCCACTTTACAATTATTTTGTTATTATTTATCTATTCCTGAGAGTTTATCTTATTTTTTATTTGTTTATTTAAATGAAGTCGACCAGTTGCCTGCCCTTCCTTCCATTATCCGTCACCGAGACAAACTGAACAAAGTTCTGAGGTCGACCTTGTAAAGATAAGGATTCAGGTCTGTCTGCTGTTTACCTTTGCTCCTGCGCGCACTGCCCTTCTCTCCACATTTATGTGTTTGTTTGTTTGTCTATCTAATCTTTTGGGTTTTTATTTCTAATGAGGTCGACCAGTTGTCTATTTATTATTTTTTTTACTACGCATCAAGCTGCCCTGCTTGTCTTTGCTCCTGTGTGCTCGCGCACTCTCGCCTTTTCCACTTATTTTTATTTTTGATTTATTTTTGATTTATTTTGTCAATTTAAAAAAAAATACGCATCGTACTGTGCTGTTTGTGTTTGCTTGAGTGCATTCGCGCGCTCTCGCTTTCTCCACTTTACAATTTTTTGTTATTATTTATCTATTCCTGAGAGTTTATCTTATTTTTATTTGTTTATTTAAATGAAGTCGACCAGTTGCCTGCCCTTCCTTCCATTATCCGTCACCGAGACAAACTGAACAAAGTTCTGAGGTCGACCTTGTAAAGATAAGGATTCAGGTCTGTCTGCTGTTTACCTTTGCTCCTGCGCGCACTGCCCTTCTCTCCACATTTATGTGTTTGTTTGTTTGTCTATCTAATCTTTTGGGTTTTTATTTCTAATGAGGTCGACCAGTTGTCTATTTATTATTTTTTTTACTACGCATCAAGTTGCGCTGCTTGTCTTTGCTCCTGTCTGCTCGCGCACTCTCGCCTTTTCCACTTATTTTTATTTTTGATTTATTTTTTATTTATTTTGTCAATTTAAAAAAAAAATACACATCGTGCTGTGCTGTTTGTGTTTGCTTGAGTGCATTCGCGCGCTCTCGCTTTCTCCACTTTGCAATTTTTTTGTTATTATTTATCTATTCCTGAGAGTTTATCTTATTTTTTATTTGTTTATTTAAATGAAGTCGACCAGTTGCCTGCCCTTCCTTCCATTATCCGTCACCGAGACAAACTGAACAAAGTTCTGAGGTCGACCTTGTAAAGATAAGGATTCAGGTCTGTCTGCTGTTTACCTTTGCTCCTGCGCGCACTGCCCTTCTCTCCACATTTATGTGTTTGTTTGTCTATCTAAACTTTTGGGTTTTTATTTCTAATGAGGTCGACCAGTTGTCTATTTATTATTTTTTTTACTACGCATCAAGCTGCGCTGCTTGTCTTTGCTCCTGTGTGATCGCGCACTCTCGCCTTTTCCACTTATTTTTATTTTAGATTTATTTTTGATTTATTTTGTCAATTTAAAAAAAAATACGCATCGTGCTGTGCTCTTTGTGTTTGCTTGAGTGCATTCGCGCGCTCTCGCTTTCTCCACTTTACAATTTTTTTGTTATTATTTATCTATTCCTGAGAGTTTATCTTATTTTTTATTTGTTTATTTAAATGAAGTCGACCAGTTGCCTGCCCTTCCTTCCATTATCCGTCACCGAGACAAACTGAACAAAGTTCTGAGGTCGACCTTGTAAAGATAAGGATTCAGGTTTGTCTGCTGTTTACCTTTGCTCCTGCGCGCACTACCCTTCTCTCCACATTTATGTGTTTGTTTGTTTGTCTATCTAATCTTTTGGGTTTTTATTTCTAATGAGGTCGACCAGTTGTCATTTTATTATTTTTTTTACTACGCATCAAGCTTCGCTGCTTGTCTTTGCTCCTGTGTGCTCGCGCACTCTCGCCTTTTCCACTTATTTTTATTTTTGATTTATTTTTGATTTATTTTGTCAATTTCAAAAAAAAATACGCATCGTGCTGTGCTGTTTGTGTTTGCTTGAGTGCATTCGCGCGCTCTCGCTTTCTCCACTTTACAATTATTTTGTTATTATTTATCTATTCCTGAGAGTTTATCTTATTTTTTATTTGTTTATTTAAATGAAGTCGACCAGTTGCCTGCCCTTCCTTCCATTATTCGTCACCGAGACAAACTGAACAAAGTTCTGAGGTCGACCTTGTAAAGATAAGGATTCAGGTCTGTCTGCTGTTTACCTTTGCTCCTGCGCGCACTGCCCTTCTCTCCACATTTATGTGTTTGTTTGTTTGTCTATCTAATCTTTTGGGTTTTTATTTCTAATGAAGTCGACCAGTTGTCTATTTATTATTTTTTTTACTACGCATCAAGCTGCGCTGCTTGTCTTTGCTCCTGTGTGCTCGCGCACTCTCGCCTTTTCCACTTATTTTTATTTTTGATTTATTTTTGATTTATTTTGTCAATTTTAAAAAAAAATACGCATCGTACTGTGCTGTTTGTGTTTGCTTGAGTGCATTCGCGCGCTCTCGCTTTCTCCACTTTACAATTTTTTTGTTATTATTTATCTATTCCTGAGAGTTTATCTTATTTTTTATTTGTTTATTTAAATGAAGTCGACCAGTTGCCTGCCCTTCCTTCCATTATCCGTCACCGAGACAAACTGAACAAAGTTCTGAGGTCGACCTTGTAAAGATAAGGATTCAGGTCTGTCTGCTGTTTACCTTTGCTCCTGCGCGCACTGCCCTTCTCTCCACATTTATGTGTTTGTTTGTTTGTCTATCTAATCTTTTGGGTTTTTATTTCTAATGAGGTCGACCAGTTGTCTATTTATTATTTTTTTTACTACGCATCAAGCTGCGCTGCTTGTCTTTGCTCCTGTGTGCTCGCGCACTCTCGCCTTTTCCACTTATTTTTATTTTTGATTTATTTTTGATTTATTTTGTCAATTTTTAAAAAAATACGCATCGTGCTGTGCTGTTTGTGTTTGCTTGAGTGCATTCGCGCGCTCTCGCTTTCTCCTCTTTCCAATTTTTTTAGTTATTATTTATCTATTCCTGAGAGTTTATCTTATTTTTTATTTGTTTATTAAATGAAGTCGACCAGTTGCCTGCCCTTCCTTCCATTATCCGTCACCGAGACAAACTGAACAAAGTTCTGAGGTCGACCTTGTAAAGATAAGGATTCAGGTCTGTCTGCTGTTTACCTTTGCTCCTGCGCGCCCTGGCATTCTCCCCACATTTATGTGTTTGTTTGTTTGTCTATCTAATCTTTTGGGTTTTTATTTCTAATGAGGTCGACCAGTTGTCTATTTATTATTTTTTTTACTACGCATCAAGCTGCGCTGCTTGTCTTTGCTCCTGTGTGCTCCCGCACTCTCGCCTTTCCCACTTATTTTTATTTTTGATTTATTTTTGATTTATTTTGTCAATTTTAAAAAAAAATACGCATCGTGCTGTGCTGTTTGTGTTTGCTTGAGTGCATTCGCGCGCTCTCGCTTTCTCCACTTTACAATTTTTTTGTTATTATTTATCTATTCCTGAGAGTTTATCTTATTTTTTATTTGTTTATTTAAATGAAGTCGACCAGTTGCCTGCCCTTCCTTCCATTGTCCGTCACCGAGACAAACTGAACAAAGTTCTGAGGTCGACCTTGTAAAGATAAGGATTCAGGTCTGTCTGCTGTTTACCTTTGCTCCTGCGCGCATTGCCCTTCTCTCCACATTTATGTGTTTGTTTGTTTGTCTATCTAATCTTTTGGGTTTTTATTTCTAATGAGGTCGACCAGTTGTCTATTTATTATTTTTTTTACTACGCATCAAGCTGCGCTGCTTGTCTTTGCTCCTGTGTGCTCGCGCACTCTCGCCTTTTCCACTTATTTTTATTTTTGATTTATTTTTGATTTATTTTGTCAATTTAAAAAAAAATACGCATCGTGCTGTGCTGTTTGTGTTTGTTTGAGTGCATTCGCGCGCTCTCGCTTTCTCTACTTTACATTTTTTTTGTTATTATTTATCTATTCCTGAGAGTTTATCTTATTTTTTATTTGTTTATTTAAATGAAGTCGACCAGTTGCCTGCCCTTCCTTCCATTATCCGTCACCGAGACAAACTGAACAAAGTTCTGAGGTCGACCTTGTAAAGATAAGGATTCAGGTCTGTCTGCTGTTTACCTTTGCTCCTGCGCGCACTGCCCTTCTCTCCACATTTATGTGTTTGTTTGTTTGTCTATCTAATCTTTTGGGTTTTTATTTCTAATGAGGTCGACCAGTTGTCTATTTATTATTTTTTTTACTACGCATCAAGCTGCGCTGCTTGTCTTTGCTCCTGTGTGCTCGCGCACTCTCGCCTTTTCCACTTATTTTTATTTTTTGATTTATTTTTGATTTATTTTGTCAATTTAAAAAAAAATACGCATCGTGCTGTGCTGTTTGTGTTTGCTTGAGTGCATTCGCGCGCTCTCGCTTTCTCCACTTTACAATTATTTTGTTATTATTTATCTATTCCTGAGAGTTTATCTTATTTTTTATTTGTTTATTTAAATGAAGTCGACCAGTTGCCTGCCCTTCCTTCCATTATCCGTCACCGAGATAAACTGAACAAAGTTCTGAGGTCGACCTTTTAAAGATAAGGATTCAGGTCTGTCTGCTGTTTACCTTTGCTCCTGCGCGCCCTGCCCTTCTCTCCACATTTATGTGTTTGTTTGTTTGTCTATCTAATCTTTTGGGTTTTTATTTCTAATGAGGTCGACCAGTTGTCTATTTATTATTTTTTTTACTACGCATCAAGCTGCGCTGCTTGTCTTTGCTCCTGTGTGCTCGCGCACTCTCGCCTTTTCCACTTATTTTTATTTTTGATTTATTTTTGATTTATTTTGTCAATTTAAAAAAAAAATACGCATCGTGCTGTGCTGTTTGTGTTTGCTTGAGTGCATTCGCGCGCTCTCGCTTTCTCCACTTTACAATTTTTTTGTTATTATTTATCTATTCCTGAGAGTTTATCTTATTTTTTATTTGTTTATTTAAATGAAGTCGACCAGTTGCCTGCCCTTCCTTCCATTATCCGTCACCGAGACAAACTGAACAAAGTTCTGAGGTCGACCTTGTAAAGATAAGGATTCAGGTCTGTCTGCTGTTTACCTTTGCTCCTGCGCGCACTGCCCTTCTCTCCACATTTATGTGTTTGTTTGTTTGTCTATCTAATCTTTTGGGTTTTTATTTCTAATGAGGTCGACCAGTTGTCTATTTATTATTTTTTTTACTACGCATCAAGCTGCGCTGCTTGTCTTTGCTCCTGTGTGCTCGCGCACTCTCGCCTTTTCCACTTATTTTTATTTTTGATTTATTTTTGATTTATTTTGTCAATTTTAAAAAAAATACGCATCGTGCTGTGCTGTTTGTGTTTGCTTGAGTGCATTCGCGCGCTCTCGCTTTCTCTACTTTACATTTTTTTGTTATTATTTATCTATTCTTGAGAGTTTATCTTATTTTTTATTTGTTTATTTAAATGAAGTCGACCAGTTGCCTGCCCTTCCTTCCATTATCCGTCACCGAGACAAACTGAACAAAGTTCTGAGGTCGACCTTGTAAAGATAAGGATTCAGGTCTGTCTGCTGTTTACCTTTGCTCCTGCGCGCACTGCCATTCTCTCCACATTTATGTGTTTGTTTGTTTGTCTATCTAATCTTTTGGGTTTTTATTTCTAATGAGGTCGACCAGTTGTCTATTTATTATTTTTTTTACTACGCATCAAGATGCGCTGCTTGTCTTTGCTCCTGTGTGCTCGCGCACTCTCGCCTTTCCCACTTATTTTTATTTTTGATTTATTTTTAATTTATTTTGTCAATTTTTAAAAAAAATACGCATCGTGCTGTGCTGTTTGTGTTTGCTTGAGTGCATTCGCGCGCTCTCGCTTTCTCCACTTTACATTTTTTTTTTATTATTTATCTATTCCTGAGAGTTTAACTTATTTTTTATTTGTTTATTTAAATGATGTCTACCAGTTGCCTGCCCTTCCTTCCATTATCCGTCACCGAGACAAACTGAACAAAGTTCTGAGGTCGACCTTGTAAAGATAAGGATTCAGGTCTGTCTGCTGTTTACCTTTGCTCCTGCGCGCACTGCCCTTCTCTCCACATTTATGTGTTTGTTTGTTTGTCTATCTAATCTTTTGGGTTTTTATTTCTAATGAGGTCGACCAGTTGTCTATTTATTATTTTTTTTACTACGCATCAAGCTGCGCTGCTTGTCTTTGCTCCTGTGTGCTCGCGCACTCTC
Organism: Perognathus longimembris pacificus; assembly: GCF_023159225.1. NCBI lineage: Eukaryota > Metazoa > Chordata > Mammalia > Rodentia > Heteromyidae > Perognathus > Perognathus longimembris. The sequence goes on from NW_025957826.1 coordinate 28,172, forward strand.
GCCTTTTCCACTTATTTTTATTTTTTGATTTATTTTTGATTTATTTTGTCAATTTAAAAAAAAATACGCATCGTGCTGTGCTGTTTGTGTTTGCTTGAGTGCATTCGCGCGCTCTCGCTTTCTCCACTTTACAATTATTTTTTTATTATTTATCTATTCCTGAGAGTTTATCTTATTTTTTATTTGTTTATTTAAATGACGTTGACCAGTTGCCTGCCCTTCCTTCCATTATCCGTCACCGAGATAAACTGAACAAAGTTCTGAGGTCGACCTTGTAAAGATAAGGATTCAGGTCTGTCTGCTGTTTACCTTTGCTCCTGCGCGCACTGCCCTTCTCTCCACATTTATGTGTTTGTTTGTTTGTCTATCTAATCTTTTGGGTTTTTATTTCTAATGAGGTCGACCAGTTGTCTATTTATTATTTTTTTTACTACGCATCAAGCTGCGCTGCTTGTCTTTGCTCCTGTGTGCTCGCGCACTCTCGCCTTTTCCACTTATTTTTATTTTTGATTTATTTTTGATTTATTTTGTCAATTTAAAAAAAAATACGCATCGTGCTGTGCTGTTTGTGTTTGCTTGAGTGCATTCGCGCGCTCTCGCTTTCTCCACTTTACAATGTTTTTGTTATTATTTATCTATTCCTGAGAGTTTATCTTATTTTTTATTTGTTTATTTAAATGAAGTCGACCAGTTGCCTGCCCTTCCTTCCATTATCCGTCACCGAGACAAACTGAACAAAGTTCTGAGGTCGACCTTGTAAAGATAAGGATTCAGGTCTGTCTGCTGTTTACCTTTGCTCCTGCGCGCACTGCCATTCTCTCCACATTTATGTGTTTGTTTGTTTGTCTATCTAATCTTTTGGGTTTTTATTTCTAATGAGGTCGACCAGTTGTCTATTTATTATTTTTTTTACTACGCATCAAGATGCGCTGCTTGTCTTTGCTCCTGTGTGCTCGCGCACTCTCGCCTTTCCCACTTATTTTTATTTTTGATTTATTTTTGATTTATTTTGTCAATTTTTAAAAAAAATACGCATCGTGCTGTGCTGTTTGTGTTTGCTTGAGTGCATTCGCGCGCTCTCGCTTTCTCCACTTTACATTTTTTTTTATTATTTATCTATTCCTGAGAGTTTAACTTATTTTTTATTTGTTTATTTAAATGATGTCTACCAGTTGCCTGCCCTTCCTTCCATTATCCGTCACCGAGACAAACTGAACAAAGTTCTGAGGTCGACCTTGTAAAGATAAGGATTCAGGTCTGTCTGCTGTTTACCTTTGCTCCTGCGCGCACTGCCCTTCTCTCCACATTTATGTGTTTGTTTGTTTGTCTATCTAATCTTTTGGGTTTTTATTTCTAATGAGGTCGACCAGTTGTCTATTTATTATTTTTTTTACTACGCATCAAGCTGCGCTGCTTGTCTTTGCTCCTGTGTGCTCGCGCACTCTCGCCTTTTCCACTTATTTTTATTTTTTGATTTATTTTTGATTTATTTTGTCAATTTAAAAAAAAAATACGCATCGTGCTGTGCTGTTTGTGTTTGCTTGAGTGCATTCGCGCGCTCTCGCTTTCTCCACTTTACAATTATTTTTTTATTATTTATCTATTCCTGAGAGTTTATCTTATTTTTTATTTGTTTATTTAAATGACGTTGACCAGTTGCCTGCCCTTCCTTCCATTATCCGTCACCGAGATAAACTGAACAAAGTTCTGAGGTCGACCTTGTAAAGATAAGGATTCAGGTCTGTCTGCTGTTTACCTTTGCTCCTGCGCGCACTGCCCTTCTCTCCACATTTATGTGTTTGTTTGTTTGTCTATCTAATCTTTTGGGTTTTTATTTCTAATGAGGTCGACCAGTTGTCTATTTATTATTTTTTTTTACTACGCATCAAGCTGCGCTGCTTGTCTTTGCTCCTGTGTGCTCGCGCACTCTCGCCTTTTCCACTTATTTTTATTTTTGATTTATTTTTGATTTATTTTGTCAATTTAAAAAAAAATACGCATCGTGCTGTGCTGTTTGTGTTTGCTTGAGTGCATTCGCGCGCTCTCGCTTTCTCCACTTTACAATGTTTTTGTTATTATTTATCTATTCCTGAGAGTTTATCTTATTTTTTATTTGTTTATTTAAATGAAGTCGACCAGTTGCCTGCCCTTCCTTCCATTATCCGTCACCGAGACAAACTGAACAAAGTTCTGAGGTCGACCTTGTAAAGATAAGGATTCAGGTCTGTCTGCTGTTTACCTTTGCTCCTGCGCGCACTGCCATTCTCTCCACATTTATGTGTTTGTTTGTTTGTCTATCTAATCTTTTGTGTTTTTATTTCTAATGAGGTCGACCAGTTGTCTATTTATTATTTTTTTTACTACGCATCAAGCTGCGATGCTTGTCTTTGCTCCTGTGTGCTCGCGCACTCTCGCCTTTTCCACTTATTTTTATTTTTGATTTATTTTTGATTTATTTTGTCAATTTTAAAAAAAATACGCATCGTGCTGTGCTGTTTGTGTTTGCTTGAGTGCATTCGCGCGCTCTCGCTTTCTCTACTTTACATTTTTTTTGTTATTATTTATCTATTCCTGAGAGTTTATCTTATTTTTTATTTGTTTATTTAAATGAAGTCGACCAGTTGCCTGCCCTTCCTTCCATTATCCGTCACCGAGACAAACTGAACAAAGTTCTGAGGTCGACCTTGTAAAGATAAGGATTCAGGTCTGTCTGCTGTTTACCTTTGCTCCTGCGCGCACTGCCCTTCTCTCCACATTTATGTGTTTGTTTGTTTGTCTATCTAATCTTTTGGGTTTTTATTTCTAATGAGGTCGACCAGTTGTCTATTTATTATTTTTTTTACTACGCATCAAGATGCGATGCTTGTCTTTGCTCCTGTGTGCTCGCGCACTCTCGCCTTTCCCACTTATTTTTATTTTTGATTTATTTTTGATTTATTTTGTCAATTTTTAAAAAAAATACGCATCGTGCTGTGCTGTTTGTGTTTGCTTGAGTGCATTCGCGCGCTCTCGCTTTCTCCACTTTACATTTTTTTTTATTATTTATCTATTCCTGAGAGTTTATCTTATTTTTTATTTGTTTATTTAAATGATGTCTACCAGTTGCCTGCCCTTCCTTCCATTATCCGTCACCGAGACAAACTGAACAAAGTTCTGAGGTCGACCTTGTAAAGATAAGGATTCAGGTCTGTCTGCTGTTTACCTTTGCTCCTGCGCGCACTGCCCTTCTCTCCACATTTATGTGTTTGTTTGTTTGTCTATCTAATCTTTTGGGTTTTTATTTCTAATGAGGTCGACCAGTTGTCTATTTATTATTTTTTTTACTACGCATCAAGCTGCGCTGCTTGTCTTTGCTCCTGTGGCTCGCGCACTCTCGCCTTTTCCACTTATTTTTATTTTTGATTTATTTTTGATTTATTTTGTCAATTTTAAAAAAAAATACGCATCGTGCTGTGCTGTTTGTGTTTGCTTGAGTGCATTCGCGCGCTCTCGCTTTCTCCACTTTACAATTATTTTGTTATTATTTATCTATTCCTGAGAGTTTATCTTATTTTTTATTTGTTTATTTAAATGAAGTCGACCAGTTGCCTGCCCTTCCTTCCATTATCCGTCACCGAGACAAACTGAACAAAGTTCTGAGGTCGACCTTGTAAAGATAAGGATTCAGGTCTGTCTGCTGTTTACCTTTGCTCCTGCGCGCACTGCCCTTCTCTCCACATTTATGTGTTTGTTTGTTTGTCTATCTAATCTTTTGGGTTTTTATTTCTAATGAGGTCGACCAGTTGTCTATTTATTATTTTTTTTACTACGCATCAAGCTGCGCTGCTTGTCTTTGCTCCTGTGTGCTCGCGCACTCTCGCCTTTTCCACTTATTTTTATTTTTGATTTATTTTTGATTTATTTTGTCAATTTAAAAAAAATACGCATCGTGCTGTGCTGTTTGTGTTTGCTTGAGTGCATTCGCGCGCTCTCGCTTTCTCCACTTTACAATGTTTTTGTTATTATTTATCTATTCCTGAGAGTTTATCTTATTTTTTATTTGTTTATTTAAATGAAGTCGACCAGTTGCCTGCCCTTCCTTCCATTATCCGTCACCGAGACAAACTGAACAAAGTTCTGAGGTCGACCTTGTAAAGATAAGGATTCAGGTCTGTCTGCTGTTTCCCTTTGCTCCTGCGCGCACTGCCCTTCTCTCCACATTTATGTGTTTGTTTGTTTGTCTATCTAATCTTTTGGGTTTTTATTTCTAATGAGGTCGACCAGTTGTCTATTTATTATTTTTTTTACTACGCATCAAGCTGCGCTGCTTGTCTTTGCTCCTGTGTGCTCGCGCACTCTCGCCTTTTCCACTTATTTTTATTTTTGATTTATTTTTTATTTATTTTGTCAATTTTAAAAAAAATACGCATCGTGCTGTGCTGTTTGTGTTTGCTTGAGTGCATTCGCGCGCTCTCGCTTTCTCTACTTTACATTTTTTTTGTTATTATTTATCTATTCCTGAGAGTTTATCTTATTTTTTATTTGTTTATTTAAATGAAGTCGACCAGTTGCCTGCCCTTCCTTCCATTATCCGTCACCGAGACAAACTGAACAAAGTTCTGAGGTCGACCTTGTAAAGATAAGGATTCAGGTCTGTCTGCTGTTTACCTTTGCTCCTGCGCGCACTGCCATTCTCTCCACATTTATGTGTTTGTTTGTTTGTCTATCTAGTCTTTTGGGTTTTTATTTCTAATGAGGTCGACCAGTTGTCTATTTATTATTTTTTTTACTACGCATCAAGATGCGCTGCTTGTCTTTGCTCCTGTGTGCTCGCGCACTCTCGCCTTTCCCACTTATTTTTATTGTTGATTTATTTTTGATTTATTTTGTCAATTTTTAAAAAAAATACGCATCGTGCTGTGCTGTTTGTGTTTGCTTGAGTGCATTCGCGCGCTCTCGCTTTCTCCACTTTACATTTTTTTTTATTATTTATCTATTCCTGAGAGTTTATCTTATTTTTTATTTGTTTATTTAAATGATGTCTACCAGTTGCCTGCCCTTCCTTCCATTATCCGTCACCGAGACAAACTGAACAAAGTTCTGAGGTCGACCTTGTAAAGATAAGGATTCAGGTCTGTCTGCTGTTTACCTTTGCTCCTGCGCGCACTGCCCTTCTCTCCACATTTATGTGTTTGTTTGTTTGTCTATCTAATCTTTTGGGTTTTTATTTCTAATGAGGTCGACCAGTTGTCTATTTATTATTTTTTTTACTACGCATCAAGCTGCGATGCTTGTCTTTGCTCCTGTGTGCTCGCGCACTCTCGCCTTTTCCACTTATTTTTATTTTTGATTTATTTTTGATTTATTTTGTCAATTTTAAAAAAAATACGCATCGTGCTGTGCTGTTTGTGTTTGCTTGAGTGCATTCGCGCGCTCTCGCTTTCTCTACTTTACATTTTTTTTGTTATTATTTATCTATTCCTGAGAGTTTATCTTATTTTTTATTTGTTTATTTAAATGAAGTCGACCAGTTGCCTGCCCTTCCTTCCATTATCCGTCACCGAGACAAACTGAACAAAGTTCTGAGGTCGACCTTGTAAAGATAAGGATTCAGGTCTGTCTGCTGTTTACCTTTGCTCCTGCGCGCACTGCCCTTCTCTCCACATTTATGTGTTTGTTTGTTTGTCTATCTAATCTTTTGGGTTTTTATTTCTAATGAGGTCGACCAGTTGTCTATTTATTATTTTTTTTACTACGCATCAAGATGCGATGCTTGTCTTTGCTCCTGTGTGCTCGCGCACTCTCGCCTTTCCCACTTATTTTTATTTTTGATTTATTTTTGATTTATTTTGTCAATTTTTAAAAAAAATACGCATCGTGCTGTGCTGTTTGTGTTTGCTTGAGTGCATTCGCGCGCTCTCGCTTTCTCCACTTTACATTTTTTTTTATTATTTATCTATTCCTGAGAGTTTATCTTATTTTTTATTTGTTTATTTAAATGATGTCTACCAGTTGCCTGCCCTTCCTTCCATTATCCGTCACCGAGACAAACTGAACAAAGTTCTGAGGTCGACCTTGTAAAGATAAGGATTCAGGTCTGTCTGCTGTTTACCTTTGCTCCTGCGCGCACTGCCCTTCTCTCCACATTTATGTGTTTGTTTGTTTGTCTATCTAATCTTTTGGGTTTTTATTTCTAATGAGGTCGACCAGTTGTCTATTTATTATTTTTTTTACTACGCATCAAGCTGCGCTGCTTGTCTTTGCTCCTGTGGGCTCGCGCACTCTCGCCTTTTCCACTTATTTTTATTTTTGATTTATTTTTTGATTTATTTTGTCAATTTTAAAAAAAAATACGCATCGTGCTGTGCTGTTTGTGTTTGCTTGAGTGCATTCGCGCGCTCTCGCTTTCTCCACTTTACAATTATTTTGTTATTATTTATCTATTCCTGAGAGTTTATCTTATTTTTTATTTGTTTATTTAAATGAAGTCGACCAGTTGCCTGCCCTTCCTTCCATTATCCGTCACCGAGACAAACTGAACAAAGTTCTGAGGTCGACCTTGTAAAGATAAGGATTCAGGTCTGTCTGCTGTTTACCTTTGCTCCTGCGCGCACTGCCCTTCTCTCCACATTTATGTGTTTGTTTGTTTGTCTATCTAATCTTTTGGGTTTTTATTTCTAATGAGGTCGACCAGTTGTCTATTTATTATTTTTTTTACTACGCATCAAGCTGCGCTGCTTGTCTTTGCTCCTGTGTGCTCGCGCACTCTCGCCTTTTCCACTTATTTTTATTTTTGATTTATTTTTGATTTATTTTGTCAATTTAAAAAAAATACGCATCGTGCTGTGCTGTTTGTGTTTGCTTGAGTGCATTCGCGCGCTCTCGCTTTCTCCACTTTACAATTTTTTTGTTATTATTTATCTATTCCTGAGAGTTTATCTTATTTTTTATTTGTTTATTTAAATGAAGTCGACCAGTTGCCTGCCCTTCCTTCCATTATCCGTCACCGAGACAAACTGAACAAAGTTCTGAGGTCGACCTTGTAAAGATAAGGATTCAGGTCTGTCTGCTGTTTACCTTTGCTCCTGCGCGCACTGCCCTTCTCTCCACATTTATGTGTTTGTTTGTTTGTCTATCTAATCTTTTGGGTTTTTATTTCTAATGAGGTCGACCAGTTGTCTATTTATTATTTTTTTTACTACGCATCAAGCTGCGCTGCTTGTCTTTGCTCCTGTGTGCTCGCGCACTCTCGCCTTTTCCACTTATTTTTATTTTTGATTTATTTTTGATTTATTTTGTCAATTTTAAAAAAAATACGCATCGTGCTGTGCTGTTTGTGTTTGCTTGAGTGCATTCGCGCGCTCTCGCTTTCTCCACTTTACATTTTTTTGTTATTATTTATCTATTCCTGAGAGTTTATCTTATTTTTTATTTGTTTATTTAAATGAAGTCGACCAGTTGCCTGCCCTTCCTTCCATTATCCGTCACCGAGACAAACTGAACAAAGTTCTGAGGTCGACCTTGTAAAGATAAGGATTCAGGTCTGTCTGCTGTTTACCTTTGCTCCTGCGCGCACTGCCCTTCTCTCCACATTTATGTGTTTGTTTGTTTGTCTATCTAATCTTTTGGGTTTTTATTTCTAATGAGGTCGACCAGTTGTCTATTTATTATTTTTTTTACTACGCATCAAGCTGCGCTGCTTGTCTTTGCTCCTGTGTGCTCGCGCACTCTCGCCTTTTCCACTTATTTTTATTTTTGATTTATTTTTGATTTATTTTGTCAATTTTTAAAAAAAAATACGCATCGTGCTGTGCTGTTTGTGTTTGCTTGAGTGCATTCGCGCGCTCTCGCTTTCTCCACTTTAATTTTTTTGTTATTATTTATCTATTCCTGAGAGTTTATCTTATTTTTTATTTGTTTATTTAAATGAAGTCGACCAGTTGCCTGCCCTTCCTTCCATTATCCGTCACCGAGACAAACTGAACAAAGTTCTGAGGTCGACCTTGTAAAGATAAGGATTCAGGTCTGTCTGCTGTTTACCTTTGCTCCTGCGCGCACTGCCCTTCTCTCCACATTTATGTGTTTGTTTGTTTGTCTATCTAATCTTTTGGGTTTTTATTTCTAATGAGGTCGACCAGTTGTCTATTTATTATTTTTTTTACTACGCATCAAGCTGCGCTGCTTGTCTTTGCTCCTGTGTGCTCGCGCACTCTCGCCTTTTCCACTTATTTTTATTTTTGATTTATTTTTGATTTATTTTGTCAATTTAAAAAAAATACGCATCGTGCTGTGCTGTTTGTGTTTGCTTGAGTGCATTCGCGCGCTCTCGCTTTCTCCACTTTACAATTTTTTTGTTATTATTTATCTATTCCTGAGAGTTTATCTTATTTTTTATTTGTTTATTTAAATGAAGTCGACCAGTTGCCTGCCCTTCCTTCCATTATCCGTCACCGAGACAAACTGAACAAAGTTCTGAGGTCGACCTTGTAAAGATAAGGATTCAGGTCTGTCTGCTGTTTACCTTTGCTCCTGCGCGCACTGCCCTTCTCTCCACATTTATGTGTTTGTTTGTTTGTCTATCTAATCTTTTGGGTTTTTATTTCTAATGAGGTCGACCAGTTGTCTATTTATTATTTTTTTTACTACGCATCAAGCTGCGCTGCTTGTCTTTGCTCCTGTGTGCTCGCGCACTCTCGCCTTTTCCACTTATTTTTATTTTTGATTTATTTTTGATTTATTTTGTCAATTTAAAAAAAAATACGCATCGTGCTGTGCTGTTTGTGTTTGCTTGAGTGCATTCGCGCGCTCTCGCTTTCTCCACTTTACAATTTTTTTGTTATTATTTATCTATTCCTGAGAGTTTATCTTATTTTTTATTTGTTTATTTAAATGAAGTCGACCAGTTGCCTGCCCTTCCTTCCATTATCCGTCACCGAGACAAACTGAACAAAGTTCTGAGGTCGACCTTGTAAAGATAAGGATTCAGGTCTGTCTGCTGTTTACCTTTGCTCCTGCGCGCACTGCCCTTCTCTCCACATTTATGTGTTTGTTTGTTTGTCTATCTAATCTTTTGGGTTTTTATTTCTAATGAGGTCGACCAGTTGTCTATTTATTATTTTTTTTACTACGCATCAAGCTGCGCTGCTTGTCTTTGCTCCTGTGTGCTCGCGCACTCTCGCCTTTTCCACTTATTTTTATTTTTGATTTATTTTTGATTTATTTTGTCAATTTTAAAAAAAAATACGCATCGTACTGTGCTGTTTGTGTTTGCTTGAGTGCATTCGCGCTCTCGCTTTCTCCACTTTACAATTTTTTTGTTATTATTTATCTATTCCTGAGAGTTTATCTTATTTTTTATTTGTTTATTTAAATGAAGTCGACCAGTTGCCTGCCCTTCCTTCCATTATCCGTCACCGAGACAAACTGAACAAAGTTCTGAGGTCGACCTTGTAAAGATAAGGATTCAGGTCTGTCTGCTGTTTACCTTTGCTCCTGCGCGCACTGCCCTTCTCTCCACATTTATGTGTTTGTTTGTTTGTCTATCTAATCTTTTGGGTTTTTATTTCTAATGAGGTCGACCAGTTGTCTATTTATTATTTTTTTTACTACGCATCAAGCTGCGCTGCTTGTCTTTGCTCCTGTGTGCTCGCACACTCTCGCCTTTTCCACTTATTTTTATTTTTGATTTATTTTTGATTTATTTTGTCAATTTAAAAAAAATACGCATCGTACTGTGCTGTTTGTGTTTGCTTGAGTGCATTCGCGCGCTCTCGCTTTCTCCACTTTACAATTTTTTTGTTATTATTTATCTATTCCTGAGAGTTTATCTTATTTTTTATTTGTTTATTTAAATGAAGTCGACCAGTTGCCTGCCCTTCCTTCCATTATCCGTCACCGAGACAAACTGAACAAAGTTCTGAGGTCGACCTTGTAAAGATAAGGATTCAGGTCTGTCTGCTGTTTACCTTTGCTCCTGCGCGCACTGCCCTTCTCTCCACATTTATGTGTTTGTTTGTTTGTCTATCTAATCTTTTGGGTTTTTATTTCTAATGAGGTCGACCAGTTGTCTATTTATTATTTTTTTTACTACGCATCAAGCTGCGCTGCTTGTCTTTGCTCCTGTGTGCTCGCGCACTCTCGCCTTTTCCACTTATTTTTATTTTGATTTATTTTTGATTTATTTTGTCAATTTAAAAAAAAATACGCATCGTGCTGTGCTGTTTGTGTTTGCTTGAGTGCATTCGCGCGCTCTCGCTTTCTCCACTTTACAATTTTTTTGTTATTATTTATCTATTCCTGAGAGTTTATCTTATTTTTTATTTGTTTATTTAAATGAAGTCGACCAGTTGCCTGCCCTTCCTTCCATTATCCGTCACCGAGACAAACTGAACAAAGTTCTGAGGTCGACCTTGTAAAGATAAGGATTCAGGTCTGTCTGCTGTTTACCTTTGCTCCTGCGCGCACTGCCCTTCTCTCCACATTTATGTGTTTGTTTGTTTGTCTATCTAATCTTTTGGGTTTTTATTTCTAATGAGGTCGACCAGTTGTCTATTTATTATTTTTTTTACTACGCATCAAGCTGCGCTGCTTGTCTTTGCTCCTGTGTGCTCGCGCACTCTCGCCTTTTCCACTTATTTTTATTTTTGATTTATTTTTGATTTATTTTGTCAATTTTAAAAAAAAATACGCATCGTGCTGTGCTGTTTGTGTTTGCTTGAGTGCATTCGCGCGCTCTCGCTTTCTCCACTTTACAATTTTTTTGTTATTATTTATCTATTCCTGAGAGTTTATCTTATTTTTTATTTGTTTATTTAAATGAAGTCGACCAGTTGCCTGCCCTTCCTTCCATTATCCGTCACCGAGACAAACTGAACAAAGTTCTGAGGTCGACCTTGTAAAGATAAGGATTCAGGTCTGTCTGCTGTTTACCTTTGCTCCTGCGCGCACTGCCCTTCTCTCCACATTTATGTTTTGTTTGTTTGTCTATCTAATCTTTTGGGTTTTTATTTCTAATGAGGTCGACCAGTTGTCTATTTATTATTTTTTTTACTACGCATCAAGCTGCGCTGCTTGTCTTTGCTCCTGTGTGCTCGCGCACTCTCGCCTTTTCCACTTATTTTTATTTTTGATTTATTTTTGATTTATTTTGTCAATTTTAAAAAAAAATACGCATCGTACTGTGCTGTTTGTGTTTGCTTGAGTGCATTCGCGCGCTCTCGCTTTCTCCACTTTACAATTTTTTTGTTATTATTTATCTATTCCTGAGAGTTTATCTTATTTTTTATTTGTTTATTTAAATGAAGTCGACCAGTTGCCTGCCCTTCCTTCCATTATCCGTCACCGAGACAAACTGAACAAAGTTCTGAGGTCGACCTTGTAAAGATAAGGATTCAGGTCTGTCTGCTGTTTACCTTTGCTCCTGCGCGCACTGCCCTTCTCTCCACATTTATGTGTTTGTTTGTTTGTCTATCTAATCTTTTGGGTTTTTATTTCTAATGAGGTCGACCAGTTGTCTATTTATTATTTTTTTTACTACGCATCAAGCTGCGCTGCTTGTCTTTGCTCCTGTGTGCTCGCGCACTCTCGCCTTTTCCACTTATTTTTGATTTATTTTTGATTTATTTTGTCAATTTAAAAAAAAATACGCATCGTGCTGTGCTGTTTGTGTTTGCTTGAGTGCATTCGCGCGCTCTCGCTTTCTCCACTTTACAATTTTTTTGTTATTATTTATCTATTCCTGAGAGTTTATCTTATTTTTTATTTGTTTATTTAAATGAAGTCGACCAGTTGCCTGCCCTTCCTTCCATTATCCGTCACCTAGACAAACTGAACAAAGTTCTGAGGTCGACCTTGTAAAGATAAGGATTCAGGTCTGTCTGCTGTTTACCTTTGCTCCTGCGCGCACTGCCCTTCTCTCCACATTTATGTGTTTGTTTGTTTGTCTATCTAATCTTTTGGGTTTTTATTTCTAATGAGGTCGACCAGTTGTCTATTTATTATTTTTTTTACTACGCATCAAGCTGCGCTGCTTGTCTTTGCTCCTGTGTGATCGCGCACTCTCGCCTTTTCCACTTATTTTTATTTTAGATTTATTTTAGATTTATTTTGACAATTTAAAAAAAAATACGCATCGTGCTGTGCTGTTTGTGTTTGCTTGAGTGCATTCGCGCGCTCTCGCTTTCTCCACTTTACAATTTTTTTGTTATTATTTATCTATTCCTGAGAGTTTATCTTATTTTTTATTTGTTTATTTAAATGAAGTCGACCAGTTGCCTGCCCTTCCTTCCATTATCCGTCACCGAGACAAACTGAACAAAGTTCTGAGGTCGACCTTGTAAAGATAAGGATTCAGGTTTGTCTGCTGTTTACCTTTGCTCCTGCGCGAACTACCCTTCTCTCCACATTTATGTGTTTGTTTGTTTGTCTATCTAATCTTTTGGGTTTTTATTTCTAATGAGGTCGACCAGTTGTCTATTTATTATTTTTTTTACTACGCATCAAGCTGCGCTGCTTGTCTTTGCTCCTGTGTGCTCGCGCACTCTCGCCTTTTCCACTTATTTTTATTTTTGATTTATTTTTGATTTATTTTGTCAATTTAAAAAAAAATACGCATCGTGCTGTGCTGTTTGTGTTTGCTTGAGTGCATTCGCGCGCTCTCGCTTTCTCCACTTTACAATTTTTTTTATTATTTATCTATTCCTGAGAGTTTATCTTATTTTTTATTTGTTTATTTAAATGAAGTCGACCAGTTGCCTGCCCTTCCTTCCATTATCCGTCACCGAGACAAACTGAACAAAGTTCTGAGGTCGACCTTGTAAAGATAAGGATTCAGGTCTGTCTGCTGTTTACCTTTGCTCCTGCGCGCACTGCCCTTCTCTCCACATTTATGTGTTTGTTTGTTTGTCTATCTAATCTTTTGGGTTTTTATTTCTAATGTGGTCGACCAGTTGTCTATTTATTATTTTTTTTACTACGCATCAAGCTGCGCTGCTTGTCTTTGCTCCTGTGTGCTCGCGCACTCTCGCCTTTTCCACTTATTTTTATTTTTGATTTATTTTGTCAATTTAAAAAAAAATACGCATCGTGCTGTGCTGTTTGTGTTTGCTTGAGTGCATTCGCGCGCTCTCGCTTTCTCCACTTTACAATTTTTTTGTTATTATTTATCTATTCCTTAGAGTTTATCTTATTTTTTATTTGTTTATTTAAATGAAGTCGACCAGTTGCCTGCCCTTCCTTCCATTATCCGTCACCGAGACAAACTGAACAAAGTTCTGAGGTCGACCTTGTAAAGATAAGGATTCAGGTCTCTCTGCTGTTTACCTTTGCTCCTGCGCGCACTGCCCTTCTCTCCACATTTATGTGTTTGTTTGTTTGTCTATCTAATCTTTTGGGTTTTTATTTCTAATGAGGTCGACCAGTTGTCTATTTATTATTTTTTTTAATACGCATCAAGCTGCGCTGCTTGTCTTTGCTCCTGTGTGCTCGCGCACTCTCGCCTTTTCCACTTATTTTTATTTTTGATTTATTTTTGTCAATTTTAAAAAAAAATACGCATCGTGCTGTGCTGTTTGTGTTTGCTTGAGTGCATTCGCGCGCTCTCGCTTTCTCCACTTTACAATTTTTTTGTTATTATTTATCTATTCCTGAGAGTTTATCTTATTTTTTATTTGTTTATTTAAATGAAGTCGACCAGTTGCCTGCCCTTCCTTCCATTATCCGTCACCGAGACAAACTGAACAAAGTTCTGAGGTCGACCTTGTAAAGATAAGGATTCAGGTCTGTCTGCTGTTTACCTTTGCTCCTGCGCGCACTGCCCTTCTCTCCACATTTATGTGTTTGTTTGTTTGTCTATCTAATCTTTTGGGTTTTTATTTCTAATGAGGTCGACCAGTTGTCTATTTATTATTTTTTTTACTACGCATCAAGCTGCGCTGCTTGTCTTTGCTCCTGTGTGCTCGCGCACTCTCGCCTTTTCCACTTATTTTTATTTTTGATTTATTTTTGATTTATTTTGTCAATTTTAAAAAAAATACGCATCGTGCTGTGCTGTTTGTGTTTGCTTGAGTGCATTCGCGCGCTCTCGCTTTCTCCACTTTACAATTTTTTTGTTATTATTTATCTATTCCTGAGAGTTTATCTTATTTTTTATTTGTTTATTTAAATGAAGTCGACCAGTTGCCTGCCCTTCCTTCCATTATCCGTCACCGAGACAAACTGAACAAAGTTCTGAGGTCGACCTTGTAAAGATAAGGATTCAGGTCTGTCTGCTGTTTACCTTTGCTCCTGCGCGCACTGCCATTCTCTCCACATTTATGTGTTTGTTTGTTTGTCTATCTAATCTTTTGGGTTTTTATTTCTAATGAGGTCGACCAGTTGTCTATTTATTATTTTTTTTACTACGCATCAAGCTGCGCTGCTTGTCTTTGCTCCTGTGTGCTCGCGCACTCTCGCCTTTCCCACTTATTTTTATTTTTGATTTATTTTTGATTTATTTTGTCAATTTTAAAAAAAAATACGCATCGTGCTGTGCTGTTTGTGTTTGCTTGAGTGCATTCGCGCGCTCTCGCTTTCTCCACTTTACAATTTTTTTGTTATTATTTATCTATTCCTGAGAGTTTATCTTATTTTTTATTTGTTTATTTAAATGAAGTCGACCAGTTGCCTGCCCTTCCTTCCATTATCCGTCACCGAGACAAACTGAACAAAGTTCTGAGGTCGACCTTGTAAAGATAAGGATTCAGGTCTGTCTGCTGTTTACCTTTGCTCCTGCGCGCACTGCCCTTCTCTCCACATTTATGTGTTTGTTTGTTTGTCTATCTAATCTTTTGGGTTTTTATTTCTAATGAGGTCGACCAGTTGTCTATTTATTATTTTTTTTACTACGCATCAAGCTGCGCTGCTTGTCTTTGCTCCTGTGTGCTCGCGCACTCTCGCCTTTTCCACTTATTTTTATTTTTGATTTATTTTTGATTTATTTTGTCAATTTTAAAAAAAAATACGCATCGTGCTGTGCTGTTTGTGTTTGCTTGAGTGCATTCGCGCGCTCTCGCTTTCTCCACTTTACAATTTTTTGTTATTATTTATCTATTCCTGAGAGTTTATCTTATTTTTTATTTGTTTATTTAAATGAAGTCGACCAGTTGCCTGCCCTTCCTTCCATTATCCGTCACCGAGACAAACTGAACAAAGTTCTGAGGTCGACCTTGTAAAGATAAGGATTCAGGTCTGTCTGCTGTTTACCTTTGCTCCTGCGCGCACTGCCCTTCTCTCCACATTTATGTGTTTGTTTGTTTGTCTATCTAATCTTTTGGGTTTTTATTTCTAATGAGGTCGACCAGTTGTCTATTTATTATTTTTTTTACTACGCATCAAGCTGCGCTGCTTGTCTTTGCTCCTGTGTGCTCGCGCACTCTCGCCTTTTCCACTTATTTTTATTTTGATTTATTTTTGATTTATTTTGTCAATTTAAAAAAAAATACGCATCGTGCTGTGCTGTTTGTGTTTGCTTGAGTGCATTCGCGCGCTCTCGCTTTCTCCACTTTACAATTTTTTTGTTATTATTTATCTATTCCTGAGAGTTTATCTTATTTTTTATTTGTTTATTTAAATGAAGTCGACCAGTTGCCTGCCCTTCCTTCCATTATCCGTCACCGAGACAAACTGAACAAAGTTCTGAGGTCGACCTTGTAAAGATAAGGATTCAGGTCTGTCTGCTGTTTACCTTTGCTCCTGCGCGCACTGCCCTTCTCTCCACATTTATGTGTTTGTTTGTTTGTCTATCTAATCTTTTGGGTTTTTATTTCTAATGAGGTCGACCAGTTGTCTATTTATTATTTTTTTTACTACGCATCAAGCTGCGCTGCTTGTCTTTGCTCCTGTGTGCTCGCGCACTCTCGCCTTTTCCACTTATTTTTATTTTTGATTTATTTATTTTGTCAATTTAAAAAAAAATACGCATCGTGCTGTGCTGTTTGTGTTTGCTTGAGTGAATTCGCGCGCTCTCGCTTTCTCCACTTTACAATTTTTTTGTTATTATTTATCTATTCCTGAGAGTTTATCTTATTTTTTATTTGTTTATTTAAATGAAGTCGACCAGTTGCCTGCCCTTCCTTCCATTATCCGTCACCGAGACAAACTGAACAAAGTTCTGAGGTCGACCTTGTAAAGATAAGGATTCAGGTCTGTCTGCTGTTTACCTTTGCTCCTGCGCGCACTGCCCTTCTCTCCACATTTATGTGTTTGTTTGTTTGTCTATCTAATCTTTTGGGTTTTTATTTCTAATGAGGTCGACCAGTTGTCTATTTATTATTTTTTTTACTACGCATCAAGCTGCGCTGCTTGTCTTTGCTCCTGTGTGCTCGCGCACTCTCGCCTTTTCCACTTATTTTTATTTTGATTTATTTTTGATTTATTTTGTCAATTTAAAAAAAAATACGCATCGTGCTGTGCTGTTTGTGTTTGCTTGAGTGCATTCGCGCGCTCTCGCTTTCCTCCACTTTACAATTTTTTTGTTATTATTTATCTATTCCTGAGAGTTTATCTTATTTTTTATTTGTTTATTTAAATGAAGTCGACCAGTTGCCTGCCCTTCCTTCCATTATCCGTCACCGAGACAAACTGAACAAAGTTCTGAGGTCGACCTTGTAAAGATAAGGATTCAGGTCTGTCTGCTGTTTACCTTTGCTCCTGCGCGCACTGCCCTTCTCTCCACATTTATGTGTTTGTTTGTTTGTCTATCTAACCTTTTGGGTTTTTATTTCTAATGAGGTCGACCAGTTGTCTATTTATTATTTTTTTTACTACGCATCAAGCTGCGCTGCTTGTCTTTGCTCCTGTGTGCTCGCGCACTCTCGCCTTTTCCACTTATTTTTATTTTTGATTTATTTTTGATTTATTTTGTCAATTTAAAAAAAAATACGCATCGTGCTGTGCTGTTTGTGTTTGCTTGAGTGCATTCGCGCGCTCTCGCTTTCTCCACTTTACAATTTTTTTGTTATTATTTATCTATTCCTGAGAGTTTATCTTATTTTTTATTTGTTTATTTAAATGAAGTCGACCAGTTGCCTGCCCTTCCTTCCATTATCCGTCACCGAGACAAACTGAACAAAGTTCTGAGGTCGACCTTGTAAAGATAAGGATTCAGGTCTGTCTGCTGTTTACCTTTGCTCCTGCGCGCACTGCCCTTCTCTCCACATTTATGTGTTTGTTTGTTTGTCTATCTAATCTTTTGGGTTTTTATTTCTAATGAGGTCGACC
Organism: Perognathus longimembris pacificus; assembly: GCF_023159225.1. NCBI lineage: Eukaryota > Metazoa > Chordata > Mammalia > Rodentia > Heteromyidae > Perognathus > Perognathus longimembris. Next base: position 45,407 of record NW_025957826.1, read on the forward strand.
AGTTGTCTATTTATTATTTTTTTTACTACGCATCAAGCTGCGCTGCTTGTCTTTGCTCCTGTGTGCTCGCGCACTCTCGCCTTTTCCACTTATTTTTATTTTTGATTTATTTTTGATTTATTTTGTCAATTTAAAAAAAAATACGCATCGTGCTGTGCTGTTTGTGTTTGCTTGAGTGCATTCGCGCGCTCTCGCTTTCTCCTCTTTCCAATTTTTTTTGTTATTATTTATCTATTCCTGAGAGTTTATCTTATTTTTTATTTGTTTATTTAAATGAAGTCGACCAGTTGCCTGCCCTTCCTTCCATTATCCGTCACCGAGACAAACTGAACAAAGTTCTGAGGTCGACCTTGTAAAGATAAGGATTCAGGTCTGTCTGCTGTTTACCTTTGCTCCTGCGCGCACTGCCCTTCTCTCCACATTTATGTGTTTGTTTGTTTGTCTATCTAATCTTTTGGGTTTTTATTTCTAATGAGGTCGACCAGTTGTCTATTTATTATTTTTTTTACTACGCATCAAGCTGCGCTGCTTGTCTTTGCTCCTGTGTGCTCGCGCACTCTCGCCTTTTCCACTTATTTTTATTTTTGATTTATTTTTGATTTATTTTGTCAATTTAAAAAAAATACGCATCGTACTGTGCTGTTTGTGTTTGCTTGAGTGCATTCGCGCGCTCTCGCTTTCTCCACTTTACAATTTTTTTGTTATTATTTATCTATTCCTGAGAGTTTATCTTATTTTTTATTTGTTTATTTAAATGAAGTCGACCAGTTGCCTGCCCTTCCTTCCATTATTCGTCACCGAGACAAACTGAACAAAGTTCTGAGGTCGACCTTGTAAAGATAAGGATTCAGGTCTGTGTGCTGTTTACCTTTGCTCCTGCGCGCAATGCCCTTCTCTCCACATTTATGTGTTTGTTTGTTTGTCTATCTAACCTTTTGGGTTTTTATTTCTAATGAGGTCAACCAGTTGTCTATTTATTATTTTTTTTACTACGCATCAAGCTGCGCTGCTTGTCTTTGCTCCTGTGTGCTCGCGCACTCTCGCCTTTTCCACTTATTTTTATTTTTGATTTATTTTTGATTTATTTTGTCAATTTTAAAAAAAAATACGCATCGTACTGTGCTGTTTGTGTTTGCTTGAGTGCATTCGCGCGCTCTCGCTTTCTCCACTTTACAATTTTTTTGTTATTATTTATCTATTCCTGAGAGTTTATCTTATTTTTTATTTGTTTATTTAAATGAAGTCGACCAGTTGCCTGCCCTTCCTTCCATTATCCGTCACCGAGACAAACTGAACAAAGTTCTGAGGTCGACCTTGTAAAGATAAGGATTCAGGTCTGTCTGCTGTTTACCTTTGCTCCTGCGCGCACTGCCCTTCTCTCCACATTTATGTGTTGTTTGTTTGTCTATCTAACCTTTTGGGTTTTTATTTCTAATGAGGTCGACCAGTTGTCTATTTATTATTTTTTTTACTACGCATCAAGCTGCGCTGCTTGTCTTTGCTCCTGTGTGCTCGCGCACTCTCGCCTTTTCCACTTATTTTTATTTTTGATTTATTTTTGATTTATTTTGTCAATTTAAAAAAAATACGCATCGTACTATGCTGTTTGTGTTTGCTTGAGTGCATTCGATCGCTCTCGCTTTCTCCACTTTACAATTTTTTTGTTATTATTTATCTATTCCTGAGAGTTTATCTTATTTTTTATTTGTTTATTTAAATGAAGTCGACCAGTTGCCTGCCCTTCCTTCCATTATCCGTCACCGAGACAACTGAACAAAGTTCTGAGGTCGACCTTGTAAAGATAAGGATTCAGGTCTGTCTGCTGTTTACCTTTGCTCCTGCGCGCACTGCCCTTCTCTCCACATTTATGTGTTTGTTTGTTTGTCTATCTAATCTTTTGGGTTTTTATTTCTAATGAGGTCGACCAGTTGTCTATTTATTATTTTTTTTACTACGCATCAAGCTGCGCTGCTTGTCTTTGCTCCTGTGTGCTCGCGCACCTCTCGCCTTTTCCACTTATTTTTATTTTTGATTTATTTTGTCAATTTCAAAAAAAAATACGCATCGTGCTGTGCTGTTTGTGTTTGCTTGAGTGCATTCGCGCGCTCTCGCTTTCTCCACTTTACAATTTTTTTGTTATTATTTATCTATTCCTGAGAGTTTATCTTATTTTTTATTTGTTTATTTAAATGAAGTCGACCAGTTGCCTGCCCTTGCTTCCATTATCCGTCACCTAGACAAACTGAACAAAGTTGTGAGGTCGAACTTGTAAAGATAAAGATTCAGGTCTGTCTGCTGTTTACCTTTGCTCCTGCGCGCACTGCCTTCTCTCCACATTTATGTGTTTGTTTGTCTATCTAAACTTTTGGGTTTTTATTTCTAATGAGGTCGACCAGTTGTCTATTTATTATTTTTTTTACTACGCATCAAGCTGCGCTGCTTGTCTTTGCTCCTGTGTGATCGCGCACTCTCGCCTTTTCCACTTATTTTTATTTTAGATTTATTTAGATTTATTTTGACAATTTAAAAAAAAATACGCATCGTGCTGTGCTGTTTGTGTTTGCTTGAGTGCATTCGCGCGCTCTCGCTTTCTCCTCTTTCCAATTTTTTTTTGTTATTATTTATCTATTCCTGAGAGTTTATCTTATTTTTTATTTGTTTATTTAATGAAGTCGACCAGTTGCCTGCCCTTCCTTCCATTATCCGTCACCGAGACAAACTGAACAAAGTTCTGAGGTCGACCTTGTAAAGATAAGGATTCAGGTCTGTCTGCTGTTTACCTTTGCTCCTGCGCGCACTGCCCTTCTCTCCACATTTATGTGTTTGTTTGTTTGTCTATCTAATCTTTTGGGTTTTTATTTCTAATGAGGTCGACCAGTTGTCTATTTATTATTTTTTTTACTACGCATCAAGCTGCGCTGCTTGTCTTTGCTCCTGTGTGCTCGCGCACTCTCGCCTTTTCCACTTATTTTTATTTTTGATTTATTTTTGATTTATTTTGTCAATTTAAAAAAAATACGCATCGTGCTGTGCTGTTTGTGTTTGCTTGAGTGCATTCGCGCGCTCTCGCTTTCTCCACTTTACAATTTTTTTTATTATTTATCTATTCCTGAGAGTTTATCTTATTTTTTATTTGTTTATTTAAATGAAGTCGACCAGTTGCCTGCCCTTCCTTCCATTATCCGTCACCGAGACAAACTGAACAAAGTTCTGAGGTCGACCTTGTAAAGATAAGGATTCAGGTCTGTCTGCTGTTTACCTTTGCTCCTGCGCGCACTGCCCTTCTCTCCACATTTATGTGTTTGTTTGTTTGTCTATCTAATCTTTGGGTTTTTATTTCTAATGTGGTCGACCAGTTGTCTATTTATTATTTTTTTTACTACGCATCAAGCTGCGCTGCTTGTCTTTGCTCCTGTGTGCTCGCGCACTCTCGCCTTTTCCACTTATTTTTATTTTTGATTTATTTTGTCAATTTAAAAAAAATACGCATCGTGCTGTGCTGTTTGTGTTTGCTTGAGTGCATTCGCGCGCTCTCGCTTTCTCCACTTTACAATTTTTTTGTTATTATTTATCTATTCCTTAGAGTTTATCTTATTTTTTATTTGTTTATTTAAATGAAGTCGACCAGTTGCCTGCCCTTCCTTCCATTATCCGTCACCGAGACAAACTGAACAAAGTTCTGAGGTCGACCTTGTAAAGATAAGGATTCAGGTCTCTCTGCTGTTTACCTTTGCTCCTGCGCGCACTGCCCTTCTCTCCACATTTATGTGTTTGTTTGTTTGTCTATCTAATCTTTTGGGTTTTTATTTCTAATGAGGTCGACCAGTTGTCTATTTATTATTTTTTTTAATACGCATCAAGCTGCGCTGCTTATCTTTGCTCCTGTGTGCTCGCGCACTCTCGCCTTTTCCACTTATTTTTATTTTTGATTTATTTTTTCAATTTTAAAAAAAAATACGCATCGTGCTTTGCTGTTTGTGTTTGCTTGAGTGAATTCGCGCCCTCTCGCTTTCACCACTTTACAATTTTTTTGTTATTATTTACCTATTCCTGAGAGTTTATCTTATTTTTTATTTGTTTATTTAAATGAAGTCGACCAGTTGCCTGCCCTTCCTTCCATTATCCGTCACCGAGACAAAACTGAACAAAGTTCTGAGGTCGACCTTGCAAAGATAAGGATTCAGGTCTGTCTGCTGTTTACCTTTGCTCCTGCGCGCACTGCCCTTCTCTCCACATTTATGTGTTTGTTTGTTTGTCTATCTAATCTTTTGGGTTTTTATTTCTAATGAGGTCGACCAGTTGTCTATTATTATTTTTTTTACTACGCATCAAGCTGCGCTGCTTGTCTTTGCTCCTGTGTGCTCGCGCACTCTCGCCTTTTCCACTTATTTTTATTTTTGATTTATTTTTGATTTATTTTGTCAATTTAAAAAAAAAATACGCATCGTGCTGTGCTGTTTGTGTTTGCTTGAGTGCATTCGCGCGCTCTCGCTTTCTCCACTTTACAATTTTTTTGTTATTATTTATCTATTCCTGAGAGTTTGTCTTATTTTTTATTTGTTTATTTAAATGAAGTCGACCAGTTGCCTGCCCTTCCTTCCATTATCCGTCACCGAGAAAACTGAACAAAGTTCTGAGGTCGACCTTGTAAAGATAAGGATTCAGGTCTGTCTGCTGTTTACCTTTGCTCCTGCGCGCACTGCCCTTCTCTCCACATTTATGTGTTTGTTTGTTTGTCTATCTAATCTTTTGGGTTTTTATTTCTAATGAGGTCGACCAGTTGTCTATTTATTATTTTTTTTACTACGCATCAAGCTGCGTTGCTTGTCTTTGCTCCCTCCTGTGTGCTCGCGCACTCTCGCCTTTTCCACTTATTTTTATTTTTGATTTAATTTTTTATTTATTTTGACAATTTAAAAAAAATACGCATCGTGCTGTGCTGTTTGTGTTTGCTTGAGTGCATTCGCGCGCTCTCGCTTTCTCCTCTTTCCAATATTTTTTGTTGTTATTTATCTATTCCTGAGAGTTTATCTTATTTTTTATTTGTTTATTTAAATGAAGTCGACCAGTTGCCTGCCCTTCCTTCCATTATCCGTCACCGAGACAAACTGAACAAAGTTCTGAGGTCGACCTTGTAAAGATAAGGATTCAGGTCTGTCTGCTGTTTACCTTTGCTCCTGCGCGCACTGCCCTTCTCTCCACATTTATGTGTTTGTTTGTTTGTCTATCTAATCTTTTGGGTTTTTATTTCTAATGAGGTCGACCAGTTGTCTATGTATTATTTTTTTTACTACGCATGAAGCTGCGCTGCTTGTCTTTGCTCCGGTGAGCTCGCGCACTCTCGACTTTTCCACTTATTTTTATTTTTGATTTATTTTTGATTTATTTTGTCAATTTAAAAAAATACGCATCGTGCTGTGCTGTTTGTGTTTGCTTGAGTGCATTCGCGCGCT
>NW_025957827.1:0-33503 GCF_023159225.1 Perognathus longimembris pacificus
GTATATCAAGGGAGTAAACCTTCTGAGAATAAAAACAGATGGAGCTTGTTAAGGTAATTACACAGGGAAAGGATAATGTACTGGGAACTCCTCAGAAGAATCTGATTTGTGGTGAGGGGAGAGAGATAAAAGCTCATTTAGGAACGACATGAACATGCTGCGTAGGTAGCTGTTTATCAGTAAATATCTCCACTGAGATTAAGAAAAGCAGTAGCTTAATAAATTAAGTTCTTCCTGGTATGGTTACTGTACTGGTAACTCCCCAAAAGAATCTGGACTGTGGTGAGTGAACAGAGAAAAATGCTCATTTAGGACCTGCACTTACGAGGGGGGTAGGCAGCTGTATATCAAGGGAGTAAACCTTCTGAGAATAAAAACAGCTGGAGCTTGTTAAGGTAATTACACAGGGGAACGGATAAAGTACTGGGAACAATTCAGAAGAATCTGATTTGTGGTGAGGGGAGAGAGATAATAGCTCATTTAGGAACGACATGAACATGCTTCGTAGGTAGCTGTTTATCAGCAAATATCTCCACTGAGATTAAGAAAAGCAGTAGCTTAATAAATTGAGTACTTCCTGGTATGGTTACTGTACTGGTAACTCCGCAAAAGAATCTGGATTGTGGTGAGGGAACACAGAAAAAAGCTCATTTAGGACCTGCACTTACGAAGGGGGTAGGCAGCTGTATATCAGGGAGTAAACCTTCTGAGAATAAAAACAGCTGGATCTTGTTAAGGTAATTACAGAGGGGAAAGGATAATGTTCTGGGAACTCCTCAGAAGAATCTGATTTGTGGTGAGGGGAGAGAGATAAAAGCTCATTTAGGAACGACATGAACATGCTGCGTAGGTAGCTGTTTATCAGTAAATATCTCCACTGAGATTAAGAAAAGCAGTAGCTTAATAAATTGAGTACTTCCTGGTATGGTTACTGTACTGGTAACTCCCCAAAAGAATCTGGATTGTGGCGAGGGAACAGAGAAAAAAGCTCATTTAGGACCTGCACTTACGAAGGGGGTAGGCAGCTGTATATCAGGGAGTAAACCTTCTGAGAATAAAAACAGCTGGAGCTTGTTAAGGTAATTACACAGGGGAAAGGATAATGTACTGGAAACTCCTCAGAGGAATCTGATTTGTGGTGAGGGGAGAGAGATAAAAGCTCATTTAGGAACGACATGAACATGATGCCTAGGTAGCTGTTTATCAGTAAATATCTCCACTGAGATTAAGAAAAGCAGTAGCTTAATAAATTAAGTACTTCCTGGTATGGTTACTGTACTGGTAACTCCCGAAAACAATGTGGATTGTGGTGAGGGAAGAGAGAAAAAAGCTCATTTAGGACCTGCACTTACGAAGGGGGTAGGCAGCTGTATATCAGGGCGTAAACCTTCTGAGAATAAAAACAGCTGGAGCTTGTTAAGGTAATTACACAGGGGAAAGCATAATGTACTGGGAACTTCCCAGAAGAATCTGATTTGTGGTGAGGGGAGAGAGATTAAAGCTCATTAGGAACGACATGAACATGCTGCGTACGTAGCTGTTTATCAGTAAATATCTCCACTGAGATTAAGAAAAGCAGTAGCTTAATAAATTAAGTACTTCCTGGTATGGTTACTGTACTGGTAACTCCCCAAAAGAATCTGGATTGTGGTGAGGGAACAGAGAAAAAAGCTCATTTAGGACCTGCTCTTACGAAGGGGGTAGGCAGCTGTATATCAGGGAGTAAACCTTATGAGAATAAAAACAGCTGGAGCTTGTTAAGGTAATTACACAGGGGAAAGGATCATGTACTGGGAACTCCTCTGAAGAATCTGATTCGTGGTGAGGGGAGAGAGATAAAAGCTCATTTAGGAACGACATGAACATGCTGCGTAGGTAGCTGTTTATCAGTAAATATCTCCACTGAGATTAAGAAAAGCAGTAGCTTAATAAATTAAGTACTTCCTGGTATGGTTACTGTACTGGTAACTCCCCAAAAGAATCTGGATTGTGGTGAGGGAACAGAGAAAAAAGCTCATTTAGAACCTGCACTTAGGAAGGGGGTAGGCAGCTGTATATCAGGGAGTAAACCTTCTGAGAATAAAAACAGCTGGAGCTTGTTAAGGTAATTACACAGGGGAAAGGATAATGTACTGGGAACTCCTCAGAAGAATCTGATTTGTGGTGAGGGGAGAGAGATAAAAGCTCATTTAGGAACGACATGAACATGCTGCGTAGGTAGCTGTGTATCAGTAAATATCTCCACTGAGATTAAGAAAAGCAGTAGCTTAATATATTAAGTACTTCCTGGTATGTTTACTGTACAGGTAACTCCCCAAAAGAATCTGGATTGTGGTGAGGGAACAGAGAAAAAAGCTCATTTAAGACCTGCACTTACGAAGGGGGTAGGCAGCTGTATATCAGGGAGTAAACCTTATGAGAATAAAAACAGCTGGAGCTTGTTAAGGTAATTACACAGGGGAAAGGATAATGTACTGGGAACTCCTCAGAAGAATCTGATTTGTTTTGAGGGGAGAGAGATAAAAGCTCATTTAGGAACGACATGGACATGCTGTGTAGGTAGCTGTTTATCAGTGAATATCTCCACTGAGATTAAGAAAAGCAGTAGCTTAATATATTAAGTACTTCCTAGTATGGTTACTGTACAGGTAACTCCCCAAAAGAATCTGGATTTTGGTGAGGGAACAGAGAAAAACGCTCATTTAGGACTTGCACTTACGAATGGGGTAGGCAGCTGTATATCAGGGCGTAAACCTTCTGAGAATAAAAACAACTGGAGCTTGTTAAGGTAATTACACAGCGGAAAGGATAATGTACTGGGAAATCCTCAGAAGAATCTCATATGTGGTGAGGGGTGAGAGATAAAAGCTCATTAAGGAACGACATGAACATGCTGCTTAGGTAGCTGTTTACCAGTAAATATCTCCACTGAGATTAAGAAAAGCAGTAGCTTAATAAATTAAGTACTTCCTGGTATGGTTACTGTACTGGTAACTCCCCAAAAGAATCTGGATTGTGGTGAGGGAACAGAGAATAATGCTCATTTAGGACCTGCACTTACGAAGGGGGTAGGTAGCTGTATATCAGGGCGTAAAACTTCTGAGAATAAAAACAACTGGAGCTTGTTAAGGTAATTACACAGGGGAAAGCATAATGTACTGGGAACTTCCCAGAAGAATCTGATTTGTGGTGAGGGGAGAGAGATTAAAGCTCATTTAGGAACGACATGAACATGCTGCGTACGTAGCTCTTTATCAGTAAATACCTCCACTGAGATTAAGAAAAGCAGTAGCTTAATAAATTAAGTACTTCCTGGTATGGTTACTGTACTGGTAACTCCCCAAAAGAATCTGGATGGTGGTGAGGGAACAGAGAAAAAAGCTCATTTAGGACCTGCACTTACGAAGGGGGTAGGCAGCTGTATATCAGGGAGTAAACCTTCTGAGAATAAAAACAGCTGGAGCTTGTTAAGGTAATTACACAGGGGAAATAATTATGTACTGGGAACTCCTCAGAAGAATCTGATTCGTGGTGAGGGGAGAGAGATAAAAGCTCATTTAGGAATGACATGAATATGCTGCGTAGGTAGCTGTTTATCAGTAAATATCTCCACTGAGATTAAGAAAAGCAGTAGCTTAATGAATTAAGTATTTCCTGGTATGGTTACTGTACTGGTAACTTCCCAAAAGAATCTGGAGTGTGGTGAGGGAACATAGAAAAATGCTCATTTAGGCCCTGCACTTACGAAGGGGGTAGGCAGCTGTATATCAGGGAGTAAACCTTCAGAGAATAAAAACAGCTGGAGCTTGTTAAGGTAATTACACAGGGGAAAGGATAATGTACTGGGAACTCCTCAGAAGAATCTGATTTGTTTTGAGGGGAGAGAGATAAAAGCTCATTTAGGAACGACATGAACATGCTGCGTATGTAGCTGTATATCAGTAAATATCTAAACTGAGATTAAGAAAAGCAGTAGCTTAATAAATTAAGTACTTCCTGGTATGGTTACTGTACTGGTCACTCCCCAAAAGAATCTGGATTGTGGTGAGGGAACAGAGAAAAAAGCTCATTTAGGACCTGCACTTACGAAGGGGGTAGGCAGCTGTATATCAGGGCATAAACCTGAGAATAAAAACAGCTGGAGCTTGTTAAGGTAATTACACAGGGGAAAGCATAATGTATTGGGAACTTCCCAGAAGAATCTGATTTGTGGTGAGGGGAGAGAGATTAAAGCTCATTTAGGAACGACATGAACATGCTGCGTATGTAGCTGTATATCAGTAAATATCTAAACTGAGATTAAGAAAAGCAGTAGCTTAATAAATTGAGTACTTCCTGGTATGGTTACTGTACTGGTAACTCCGCAAAAGAATCTGGATTGTGGTGAGGGAACACAGAAAAAAGCTCATTTAGGACCTGCACTTACGAAGGGGGTAGGCAGCTGTATATCAGGGAGTAAACCTTCTGAGAATAAAAACAGCTGGATCTTGTTAAGGTAATTACAGAGGGGAAAGGATAATGTTCTGGGAACTCCTCAGAAGAATCTGATTTGTGGTGAGGGGAGAGAGATAAAAGCTCATTTAGGAACGACATGAACATGCTGCGTAGGTAGCTGTTTATCAGTAAATATCTCCACTGAGATTAAGAAAAGCAGTAGCGTAATAAATTGAGTACTTCCTGGTATGGTTACTGTACTGGTAACTCCCCAAAAGAATCTGGATTGTGGCGAGGGAACAGAGAAAAAAGCTCATTTAGGACCTGCACTTACGAAGGGGGTAGGCAGCTGTATATCAGGGAGTAAACCTTCTGAGAATAAAAACAGCTGGAGCTTGTTAAGGTAATTACACAGGGGAAAGGATAATGTACTGGAAACTCCTCAGAGGAATCTGATTTGTGGTGAGGGGAGAGAGATAAAAGCTCATTTAGGAACGACATGAACATGATGCCTAGGTAGCTGTTTATCAGTAAATATCTCCACTGAGATTAAGAAAAGCAGTAGCTTAATAAATTAAGTACTTCCTGGTATGGTTACTGTACTGGTAACTCCCGAAAACAATGTGGATTGTGGTGAGGGAAGAGAGAAAAAAGCTCATTTAGGACCTGCACTTACGAAGGGGGTAGGCAGCTGTATATCAGGGCGTAAACCTTCTGAGAATAAAAACAGCTGGAGCTTGTTAAGGTAATTACACAGGGGAAAGCATAATGTACTGGGAACTTCCCAGAAGAATCTGATTTGTGGTGAGGGGAGAGAGATTAAAGCTCATTTAGGAACGACATGAACATGCTGCGTACGTAGCTGTTTATCAGTAAATATCTCCACTGAGATTAAGAAAAGCAGTAGCTTAATAAATTAAGTACTTCCTGGTATGGTTACTGTACTGGTAACTCCCCAAAAGAATCTGGATTGTGGTGAGGGAACAGAGAAAAAAGCTCATTTAGGACCTGCTCTTACGAAGGGGGTAGGCAGCTGTATATCAGGGAGTAAACCTTATGAGAATAAAAACAGCTGGAGCTTGTTAAGGTAATTACACAGGGGAAAGGATCATGTACTGGGAACTCCTCTGAAGAATCTGATTCGTGGTGAGGGGAGAGAGATAAAAGCTCATTTAGGAACGACATGAACATGCTGCGTAGGTAGCTGTTTATCAGTAAATATCTCCACTGAGATTAAGAAAAGCAGTAGCTTAATAAATTAAGTACTTCCTGGTATGGTTACTGTACTGGTAACTCCCCAAAAGAATCTGGATTGTGGTGAGGGAACAGAGAAAAAAGCTCATTTAGAACCTGCACTTAGGAAGGGGGTAGGCAGCTGTATATCAGGGAGTAAACCTTCTGAGAATAAAAACAGCTGGAGCTTGTTAAGGTAATTACACAGGGGAAAGGATAATGTACTGGGAACTCCTCAGAAGAATCTGATTTGTGGTGAGGGGAGAGAGATAAAAGCTCATTTAGGAACGACATGAACATGCTGCGTAGGTAGCTGTGTATCAGTAAATATCTCCACTGAGATTAAGAAAAGCAGTAGCTTAATATATTAAGTACTTCCTGGTATGTTTACTGTACAGGTAACTCCCCAAAAGAATCTTGATTGTGGTGAGGGAACAGAGAAAAAAGCTCATTTAAGACCTGCACTTACGAAGGGGGTAGGCAGCTGTATATCAGGGAGTAAACCTTATGAGAATAAAAACAGCTGGAGCTTGTTAAGGTAATTACACAGGGGAAAGGATAATGTACTGGGAACTCCTCAGAAGAATCTGATTTGTTTTGAGGGGAGAGAGATAAAAGCTCATTTAGGAACGACATGGACATGCTGTGTAGGTAGCTGTTTATCAGTAAATATCTCCACTGAGATTAAGAAAAGCAGTAGCTTAATATATTAAGTACTTCCTAGTATGGTTACTGTACAGGTAACTCCCCAAAAGAATCTGGATTTTGGTGAGGGAACAGAGAAAAACGCTCATTTAGGACTTGCACTTACGAATGGGGTAGGCAGCTGTATATCAGGGCGTAAACCTTCTGAGAATAAAAACAACTGGAGCTTGTTAAGGTAATTACACAGCGGAAAGGATAATGTACTGGGAAATCCTCAGAAGAATCTCATATGTGGTGAGGGGTGAGAGATAAAAGCTCATTAAGGAACGACATGAACATGCTGCTTAGGTAGCTGTTTATCAGTAAATATCTCCACTGAGATTAAGAAAAGCAGTAGCTTAATAAATTAAGTACTTCCTGGTATGGTTACTGTACTGGTAACTCCCCAAAAGAATCTGGATTGTGGTGAGGGAACAGAGAAAAATGCTCCTTTAGGACCTGCACTTACGAAGGGGGTAGGTAGCTGTATATCAGGGCGTAAACCTTCTGAGAATAAAAACAACTGGAGCTTGTTAAGGTAATTACACAGGGGAAAGCATAATGTACTGGGAACTTCCCAGAAGAATCTGATTTGTGGTGAGGGGAGAGAGATTAAAGCTCATTTAGGAACGACATGAACATGCTGCGTACGTAGCTCTTTATCAGTAAATACCTCCACTGAGATTAAGAAAAGCAGTAGCTTAATAAATTAAGTACTTCCTGGTATGGTTACTGTACTGGTAACTCCCCAAAAGAATCTGGATGGTGGTGAGGGAACAGAGAAAAAAGCTCAATTAGGACCTGCACTTACGAAGGGGGTAGGCAGCTGTATATCAGGGAGTAAACCTTCTGAGAATAAAAACAGCTGGAGCTTGTTAAGGTAATTACACAGGGGAAATAATTATGTACTGGGAACTCCTCAGAAGAATCTGATTCGTGGTGAGGGGAGAGAGATAAAAGCTCATTTAGGAATGACATGAACATGCTGCGTAGGTAGCTGTTTATCAGTAAATATCTCCACTGAGATTTAGAAAAGCAGTAGCTTAATATATTAAGTACTTCCTAGTATGGTTAATGTACTGGTAACTCCCCAAAAGAATCTGGATTGTGGTGAGGGAACAGAGAAAAACGCTCATTTAGGACCTGCACTTACGAATGGGGTAGGCAGCTGTATATCAGGGCGTAATCCTTCTGAGAATAAAAACAGCTGGAGCTTGTTAAGGTAATTACACAGCGGAAAGGATAATGTACTGGGAACTCCTCAGAAGAATCTGATTTGTGGTGAGGGGAGAGAGATAAAAGCTCATTTAGGAACGACATGAACATGCTGCGTAGGTAGCTGTTTATCAGTAAATATCTCCACTGAGATTAAGAAAAGCAGTAGCTTAATAAATTAAGTACTTCCTGGTATGGTTACTGTACTGGAAACTCCCCAAAAGAATCTGGATTGTGGTGAGGGAACAGAGAAAAAAGCTCATTTAGGACCTGCACTTACGAAGGGGGTAGGCAGTGGTATATCAGGGAGTAAACCTTCTGAGAATAAAAACAGCTGGAGCTTGTTAAGGTAATTACACAGGGGAAAGGATAATGTACTGGGAACTCCTCAGAAGAATCTGATTTGTGGTGAGGGGAGAGAGATAAAAGCTCATTTAGGAACGACATGAACATGCTGCGTAGGTAGCTGTTTATCAATAAATATCTCCACTGAGATTGAGAAAAGCAGTAGCTTAAAAAATAAGTACTTCCTGGTATGGTTACTGTACTGGTAACTCCCCAAAAGAATCTGGATTGTGGTGAGGGAACAGAGAAAAAAGCTCATTTAAGACCAGCACTTACGAAGGGGGTAGGCAGCTGTATATCAGGGAGTAAACCTTCTGAGAATAAAAAGAGCTGGAGCTTGTTAAGGTAATTACACAGGGGAAAGGATAATGTATGGGAACTCCTCAGAAGAATCTGATTTTTGGTGCGGGGAGAGAGATAAAAGCACATTTAGGAACGACATGAACATGCTGCGTAGGTAGCTGTTTATCAGTAAATATCTCCACTGAGATTAAGAAAAGCAGTAGAGGCCTGGGGATATGGCCTAGTGGCAAGAGTGCCAGCCTCGGATTCACGAGGCCCTGGGTTCGATTCCCCAGCACCACATATACAGAAAACGGCCAGAAGCGGCGCTGTGGCTCAAGGGGCAGAGTGCTAGCCTTGAGCGTGAAGAAACCAGGGACAGTGCTCCGGCCCTAGGTCCAAGGCCCAGGACTGGCCAAAAAAAAAAAAAAAAGAAAAAAAAGAAAACCAGTAGCTTAATAAATTAAGTACTTCCTGGTATGGTTACTGTCCTGGTAACTCCCCAAAAGAATCTGGATTGAGGTGAGGGAACAGAGAAAAAAGCTCATTTAGGACCTGCACTTACGAAGGGCGTAGGCAGCTGTATATCAGGGAGTAAACCTTCTGAGAATAAAAACAGCTGGAGCTTGTCAAGGTAATTACACAGGGGAAAGGATAATGTACTGGGAACTCCTCAGAAGAATCTGATTTTTGGTGAGGGGAGAGAGGTAAAAGCTCATTTATGAACGACATGAACATACTGCATAGGTAGCTGTTTATCAGTAAATATCTCCACTGAGATTAAGAAAAGAAGTAGCTTAATAAATTAAGTACTTCCTGGTATGGTTACTGTACTGGTAACTCCCCAAAAGAATCTGGATGTGGTGAGGGAACAGAGAAAAAAGCTAATTTAGGACCTGCACTTACGAAGGGGGTAGGCAGCTGTATATCAGGAAGTATCCCTTCTGAGAGTAAAAACAGGTGGAGCTTGTTAAGGTAATTACACAGGGGAAAGGATAATGTACTGGGAACTCCTCAGAAGAATCTGATTTGTGGTGAGGGGAGAGAGATAAAAGCTCATATAGGAACGACATGAACATGCGGCGTAGGTAGCTGTTTATCAGTAAATATCTCCAATGAGATTAAGAAAAGCAGTAGCTTAATAAATTAAGTACTTCCTGGTATGGTTACTGTACTGGTAACTACCCAAAAGAATCTGGATTGTGGTGAGGGAACAGAGAAAAGAGCTCATTTAGGACCTGAACTTACAAAGGGGGTAGGCAGCTGTATATCAGGGAGTAAACCTTCTGAGAATAAAAACAGCTGGAGCTTGTTAAGGTAATTACACAGGGGAAAGGATAATGTTCTGGGAACTCCTCAGAAGAATCTGATTTGTGGTGAGGGCAGAGAGACAAAAGCTCATTTAGGAACGACATGAACATGCTGCGTAGGTAGCTGTTTATCAGTAAATATCTCCACTGAGATTAAGAAAAGCAGTAGCTTAATAAAGTAAGTACTTCCTGGTATGGTTACTGTACTGGTAACTCCCCAAAAGAATCTGGATTGTGGTGAGGGAACAGAGAAAAAAGCTCATTTAGGACCTGCACTTACGAAGGGGGTAGGCAGCTATATATCAGGGAGTAAACCTTCTGAGAATAAAAACAGCTGGAGCTTGTTAAAGTAATTACACATGGGAAAGGATAATGTACTGGGAACTCCTCAGAAGAATCTGATTTGTGTTGAGGGGAGAGAGACAAAAGCTCATTTAGGAACGACATGAACATGCTGCGTAGGTAGCTGTTTATCAGTAAATATCTCCACTGAGATTAAGAAAAGCAGTAGCTTAATAAATTAAGTACTTCCTGGTATGGTTACTGTACTGGTAACTCCCCAAATAATCTGGATTGTGGTGAGGGAACAGAGAAAAAAGCTCATTTAGGACCAGCACTTACGAAGGGGGTAGGCAGCTCTATATCAGGGAGTAAACCTTCTGAGAATAAAAACAGCTGGAGCTTGTTAAGGTAATTACACAGGGGAAAGGATAATGTACTGGGAAATCCTCAGAAGAATCTGATTTGTGGTGAGGGGAGAGAGATAAAAGCTCATTTAGGAACGACATGAACATGCTGCGTAGGTAGCTGTTTATCAGTAAATATCTCCACTGAGATTAAGAAAAGCTGTAGAGGCCTGGGGATATAGCCTAGTTGCAAGAGTGCCTGCCTCGGATTCACGAGGCCCTGGGTTCGATTCCCCAGCACCACATATACAGAAAACGGCCAGAAGCGGCGCTGTGGCTCAAGGGGCAGAGTGCTAGCCTTGAGCGGGAAGAAACCAGGGACAGTGCTCCGGCCCTAGGTCCAAGGCCCAGGACTGGCCCAAAAAAAAAAAAAAAAGAAAAAAAAGAAAACCAGTAGCTTAATAAATTAAGTACTTCCTGGTATGGTTACTGTCCTGGTAACTCCCCAAAAGAATCTGGATTGAGGTGAGGGAACAGAGAAAAAAGCTCATTTAGGACCTGCACTTACGAAGGGCGTAGGCAGCTGTATATCAGGGAGTAAACCTTCTGAGAATAAAAACAGCTGGAGCTTGTCAAGGTAATTACACAGGGGAAAGGATAATGTACTGGGAACTCCTCAGAAGAATCTGATTTTTGGTGAGGGGAGAGAGGTAAAAGCTCATTTATGAACGACATGAACATACTGCATAGGTAGCTGTTTATCAGTAAATATCTCCACTGAGATTAAGAAAAGAAGTAGCTTAATAAATTAAGTACTTCCTGGTATGGTTACTGTACTGGTAACTCCCCAAAAGAATCTGGATGTGGTGAGTGAACAGAGAAAAAAGCTAATTTAGGACCTGCACTTACGAAGGGGGTAGGCAGCTGTATATCAGGAAGTATCCCTTCTGAGAGTAAAAACAGGTGGAGCTTGTTAAGGTAATTACACAGGGGAAAGGATAATGTACTGGGAACTCCTCAGAAGAATCTGATTTGTGGTGAGGGGAGAGAGATAAAAGCTCATATAGGAACGACATGAACATGCGGCGTAGGTAGCTGTTTATCAGTAAATATCTCCAATGAGATTAAGAAAAGCAGTAGCTTAATAAATTAAGTACTTCCTGGTATGGTTACTGTACTGGTAACTACCCAAAAGAATCTGGATTGTGGTGAGGGAACAGAGAAAAGAGCTCATTTAGGACCTGAACTTACAAAGGGGGTAGGCAGCTGTATATCAGGGAGTAAACCTTCTGAGAATAAAAACAGCTGGAGCTTGTTAAGGTAATTACACAGGGGAAAGGATAATGTTCTGGGAACTCCTCAGAAGAATCTGATTTGTGGTGAGGGCAGAGAGATAAAAGCTCATTTAGGAACGACATGAACATGCTGCGTAGGTAGCTGTTTATCAGTAAATATCTCCACTGAAATTAAGAAAAGCAGTAGCTTAATAAATTAAGTACTTCCTGGTATGGTTACTGTACTGGTAACTCCCCCAAAGAATCTGGATTGTGGTGAGGGAACAGAGAAAAAAGCTCATTTAGGACCTGCACTTACGAAGGGGGTAGGCAGCTATATATCAGGGAGTAAACCTTCTGAGAATAAAAACAGCTGGCGCTTGTTAAAGTAATTACACAGGGGAAAGGATAATGTACTGGGAACTCCTCAGAAGAATCTGATTTGTGTTGAGGGGAGAGAGACAAAAGCTCATTTAGGAACGACATGAACATGCTGCGTAGGTAGCTGTTTATCAGTAAATATCTCCACTGAGATTAAGAAAAGCAGTAGCTTAATAAAGTAAGTACTTCCTGGTATGGTTACTGTACTGGTAACTCCCCAAAAGAATCTGGATTGTGGTGAGGGAACAGAGAAAAAAGCTCATTTAGGACCTGCACTTACGAAGGGGGTAGGCAGCTATATATCAGGGAGTAAACCTTCTGAGAATAAAAACAGCTGGAGCTTGTTAAAGTAATTACACATGGGAAAGGATAATGTACTGGGAACTCCTCAGAAGAATCTGATTTGTGTTGAGGGGAGAGAGACAAAAGCTCATTTAGGAACGACATGAACATGCTGCGTAGGTAGCTGTTTATCAGTAAATATCTCCACTGAGATTAAGAAAAGCAGTAGCTTAATAAAGTAAGTACTTCCTGGTATGGTTACTGTACTGGTAACTCCCCAAAAGAATCTGGATTGTGGTGAGGGAACAGAGAAAAAAGCTCATTTAGGACCTGCACTTACGAAGGGGGTAGGCAGCTATATATCAGGGAGTAAACCTTCTGAGAATAAAAACAGGTGGAGCTTGTTAAGGTAATTACACACGGGAAAGGATAATGTACTGGGAACTCCTCAGAAGAATCTGATTTGTGTTGAGGGGAGAGAGACAAAAGCTCATTTAGGAACGACATGAACATGCTGCGTAGGTAGCTGTTTATCAGTAAATATCTCCACTGAGATTAAGAAAAGCAGTAGCTTAATAAATTAAGTACTTCCTGGTATGGTTACTGTACTGGTAACTCCCCAAATATCTGGATTGTGGTGAGGGAACAGAGAAAAAAGCTCATTTAGGACCAGCACTTACGAAGGGGGTAGGCAGCTCTATATCAGGGAGTAAACCTTCTGAGAATAAAAACAGCTGGAGCTTGTTAAGGTAATTACACAGGGGAAAGGATAATGTACTGGGAAATCCTCAGAAGAATCTGATTTGTGGTGAGGGGAGAGAGATAAAAGCTCATTTAGGAACGACATGAACATGCTGCGTAGGTAGCTGTTTATCAGTAAATATCTCCACTGAGATTAAGAAAAGCTGTAGAGGCCTGGGGATATAGCCTAGTTGCAAGAGTGCCTGCCTCGGATTCACGAGGCCCTGGGTTCGATTCCCCAGCACCACATATACAGAAAACGGCCAGAAGCGGCGCTGTGGCTCAAGGGGCAGAGTGCTAGCCTTGAGCGGGAAGAAACCAGGGACAGTGCTCCGGCCCTAGGTCCAAGGCCCAGGACTGGCCAAAAAAAAAAAAAAAACAAGAAAAAAAAAACAGTAGCTTAATAAATTAAGTACTTCCTGGTATGGTTACTGTACTGGTAAGTCAACAAAAAAATCTGGATTGTGGTGAGGGAACAGAGGAAAAAGCTCATTTAGGACCTGCACTTACGAAGGGGGTAGGCAGCTGTATATCAGGGAGTAAACCTTCTGAGAATAAAAACAGCTGGAGCTTGTTAAGGTAATTACACAGGGGAAAGGATAATGTACAGGGAACTCCTCAGAAGAATCTGATTTGTGGTGAGGGGAGAGAGATAAAAGGTCATTTAGGAACGACATGAACATGCTGCGTAGGTAGCTGTTTATCAGTAAATATCTCCACTGAGATTAAGAAAAGCAGTAGCTTAATAAATTTAGTACTTCCTGGTATGGTTACTGTATTGGTAACTCCCCAAAAAATCTGGATTGTGGTGAGGGAACAGAGAAAAAAGCTCATTTAGGTCCTGCACTTACGAAGGTATTAGGCAGCTATATATCAGGGAGTAAACCTTCTGAGAATAAAAACAGCTAGAGCTTGTTAAGGTAATTACACAGGGGAAAGAATAATGTACTGGGAACTCCTCAGAAGAATCTGATTTGTGGTGAGGGGAGAGAGATAAAAGCTCATTTAGGACCGACATGAACATGCTGCGTAGGTAGCTGTTTATCAGTAAATATCTCCACTGAGATTAAGAAAAGCAGTAGCTTAATAAATTAAGTACTTCCTGGGATGGTTACTGTACTGGTAACTCCCCAAAAGAATCTGGATTGTGGTGAAGGAACAGAGAAAAAAGCTCATTCAGGACCTGCACTTACGAAGGGGGTAGGCAGCTGTATATCAGGGAGTAAACCTTCTGAGAATAAAAACAGCTGGAGCTTGTTAAGGTAATTACACAGGATAAAGGATAATGTACTGGGAACTCCTCAGAAGAATCTGATTTGTGGTGAGGGGAGAGAGATAAAAGCTCATTTAGGAACGACATGAACATGCTGCGTAGGTAGCTGTTTATCAGTAAATATCTCCACTGAGATTAAGAAAAGCAGTAGCTTAATAAAGTAAGTACTTCCTGGTATGGTTACTGTACTGGTAACTCCCCAAAAGAATCTGGATTGTGGTGAGGGAACAGAGAAAAAAGCTCATTTAGGACCTGCACTTACGAAGGGGGTAGGCAGCTATATATCAGGGAGTAAACCTTCTGAGAATAAAAACAGGTGGAGCTTGTTAAGGTAATTACACACGGGAAAGGATAATGTACTGGGAACTCCTCAGAAGAATCTGATTTGTGTTGAGGGGAGAGAGACAAAAGCTCATTTAGGAACGACATGAACATGCTGCGTAGGTAGCTGTTTATCAGTAAATATCTCCACTGAGATTAAGAAAAGCAGTAGCTTAATAAATTAAGTACTTCCTGGTATGGTTACTGTACTGGTAACTCCCCAAATAATCTGGATTGTGGTGAGGGAACAGAGAAAAAAGCTCATTTAGGACCAGCACTTACGAAGGGGGTAGGCAGCTCTATATCAGGGAGTAAACCTTCTGAGAATAAAAACAGCTGGAGCTTGTTAAGGTAATTACACAGGGGAAAGGATAATGTACTGGGAAATCCTCAGAAGAATCTGATTTGTGGTGAGGGGAGAGAGATAAAAGCTCATTTAGGAACGACATGAACATGCTGCGTAGGTAGCTGTTTATCAGTAAATATCTCCACTGAGATTAAGAAAAGCTGTAGAGGCCTGGGGATATAGCCTAGTTGCAAGAGTGCCTGCCTCGGATTCACGAGGCCCTGGGTTCGATTCCCCAGCACCACATATACAGAAAACGGCCAGAAGCGGCGCTGTGGCTCAAGGGGCAGAGTGCTAGCCTTGAGCGGGAAGAAACCAGGGACAGTGCTCCGGCCCTAGGTCCAAGGCCCAGGACTGGCCAAAAAAAAAAAAAAACAAGAAAAAAAAAAACAGTAGCTTAATAAATTAAGTACTTCCTGGTATGGTTACTGTACTGGTAAGTCAACAAAAAAATCTGGATTGTGGTGAGGGAACAGAGGAAAAAGCTCATTTAGGACCTGCACTTACGAAGGGGGTAGGCAGCTGTATATCAGGGAGTAAACCTTCTGAGAATAAAAACAGCTGGAGCTTGTTAAGGTAATTACACAGGGGAAAGGATAATGTACAGGGAACTCCTCAGAAGAATCTGATTTGTGGTGAGGGGAGAGAGATAAAAGGTCATTTAGGAACGACATGAACATGCTGCGTAGGTAGCTGTTTATCAGTAAATATCTCCACTGAGATTAAGAAAAGCAGTAGCTTAATAAATTTAGTACTTCCTGGTATGGTTACTGTATTGGTAACTCCCCAAAAAATCTGGATTGTGGTGAGGGAACAGAGAAAAAAGCTCATTTAGGTCCTGCACTTACGAAGGTATTAGGCAGCTATATATCAGGGAGTAAACCTTCTGAGAATAAAAACAGCTAGAGCTTGTTAAGGTAATTACACAGGGGAAAGAATAATGTACTGGGAACTCCTCAGAAGAATCTGATTTGTGGTGAGGGGAGAGAGATAAAAGCTCATTTAGGACCGACATGAACATGCTGCGTAGGTAGCTGTTTATCAGTAAATATCTCCACTGAGATTAAGAAAAGCAGTAGCTTAATAAATTAAGTACTTCCTGGGATGGTTACTGTACTGGTAACTCCCCAAAAGAATCTGGATTGTGGTGAAGGAACAGAGAAAAAAGCTCATTCAGGACCTGCACTTACGAAGGGGGTAGGCAGCTGTATATCAGGGAGTAAACCTTCTGAGAATAAAAACAGCTGGAGCTTGTTAAGGTAATTACACAGGATAAAGGATAATGTACTGGGAACTCCTCAGAAGAATCTGATTTGTGGTGAGGGGAGAGAGATAAAAGCTCATTTAGGAACGACATGAACATGCTGCGTAGGTAGCTGTTTAGCAGTAAATATCTCCACTGAGATTAAGAAAAACAGTAGCTTAATAAATTAAGTACTTCCTGGTATGGTTACTGTACTGGTAACTCCCCAAAAGAATCTGGATTGTGGTGAGGGAACAGAGAAAAAAGCTCATTTAGGACCTGCACTTACGAAGGGGGTAGGCAGCTGTATATCAGGGAGTAAACCTTCTGAGAATAAAAACAGCTGGAGCTTGTTAAGGTAATTACACAGGGGAAAGGATAATGTACTGGGAACTCCTCAGAAGAATCTGATTTGTGGTGAGGGGAGAGAGATAAAAGCTCATTTAGGAACGACAGGAACATGCTCCGTCGGTAGCTGTTTATCAGTAAATATCTCCATTGAGATTAAGAAAAGCAGTAGCTTAGTAAATTAAGTACTTCCTGGTATGGTTACTGTACTGGTAACTCCCCAAAAGAATCTGGATTGTGGTGAGGGAACAGAGAAAAAAGCTCATTTAGGACCTGCACTTACGAAGGGGGTAGGCAGCTGTATATCAGGGAGTAAACCTTCTGAGAATAAAAACAGCTGGAGCTTGTTAAGGTAATTACACAGGGGAAAGGATAATGTACTGGGAACTCCTCAGAAGAATCTGATTTGTGGTGAGAGGAGAGAGATATAAGCTCATTTAAGAACGACATGAACATGCTGCATTGGTGGCTGTTCATCAGTAAATATCCCCCCAAAAAATCTGGATTGTGGTGAGGGAACAGAGAAAAAAGCTCATTTAGGACCTGCACTTACGAAGGGGTTAGGCAGCTGTATATCAGGGAGTAAACCTTCTGAGAATAAAAACAGCTGGAGCTTGTTAAGGTAATTACACAGGGGAAAGGATAATGTACTGGGAACTCCTCAGAAGAATCGGATTTTTGGTGAGGGGAGAGAGATAAAAGCTCATATAGGAACGACATGAACATGGTGCGTAGGTGGCTGTTTATCAGTAAATATCTCCACTGAGATTAAGAAAAGCAGTAGCTTAATAAATTAAGCACTTCCTGGTATGGTTACTGTACTGGTATCTCCCCAAAAGAATCTGGATTGTGGTGAGGGAACAGAGAAAAAAGCTCATTTAGGACCTGCACTTACGAAGGGGGTAGGCAGCTGTATGTCAGGGAGTAAACCTTCTGAGAATAAAAACAGCTGGAGCTTGTTAAGGTAATTACACAGGGGAAAGGATAATGTACTGGGAACTCCTCAGAAGAATCTGAATTGTGGTGAGAGGAGAGAGATAAAAGCTCATTTAAGAACGACATGAACATGCTGCATAGGTGGCTGTTCATCAGTAAATATCCCCCCAAAAAATCTGGATTGTGGTGAGGGAACAGAGAAAAAAGCTCATTTAGGACCTGCACTTACGAAGGAGGTAGGCAGCTGTATATCAGGGAGTAAATCTTCTGAGAATAAAAACAGCTGGAGTTTGTTAAGGTAATTACACAGGGGAAAGGATAATGTACTGGGAACTCCTCAGAAGAATCTGATTCGTGGTGAGGGGAGAGAGATAAAAGCTCCTTTTGGAACGACATGAACATGCTGCGTAGGTAGCTGTTTATCAGTAAATATCTAAACTGAGATTAAGAAAAGCAGTAGCTTAATAAATTAAGTACTTCCTGGTATGGTTACTGTACTGGTAACTCCGGAAAAGAATCTGGATTGTGGTGAGGGAACAGAGAAAAAAGCTCATTTAGGACCTGCGCTTACGAAGGGGGTAGGCAGCTGTATATCAGGGAGTAAACCTTCTGAGAATAAAAACAGCTGGAGCTTGTTAAGGTAATTACACAGGGGAAAGGATAATGTACTGGGAACTCATCAGAAGAATCTGATTTGTGGTGAGGGGAGAGAAATAAAAGCTCTTTAAGAACGACATGAACATGCTGCGTAGGTAGCTGTTTATCAGTAAATATCTCCACTGAGATTAAGAAAAGCAGTAACTTAATAAACTAAGTACTTCATGGTATGATTACTGTACTGGTAACTCCCCAAAAAAATCTGGATTGTGGTGAGGGAACAGAGAAAAAAGCTCATTTAGGACCTCACTTACGAAGGGGGTAGGCAGCGGTATATAAGGGAGTAAACCTTCTGAGAATAAAAACAGCTGGAGCTTGTTAATGTAATTACACAGGGGAAAGGAAAATGTACTGGGAACTCCTCAGAAGAATCTGATTTGTGGTGAGGGGAGAGAGATAAAAGCTCATTTAGGAACGACATGAACATGCTGCGTAGGTAGCTGTTTATCAGTAAATATCTCCACTGAGATTAAGAAAGGCAGTAGCTTAATAAATTAAGTACTTCCTGGTATGGTTACTGTACTGGTCACTCCCCAAAAGAATCTGGATTGTGGTGAGGGAACAGAGAAAAAAGCTCATTTAGGATCTGCACTTACGAAGGGTGTAGGCAGCTGTATATCAGGGAGTAAACCTTCTGAGAATAAAAACAACTGGAGATTGTTCAGGTAATTACACAGGGGAAAGGATAATGTACTGGGAACTCCTCAGAAGAATCTGATTTGTGGTGAAAGGAGAGAGATAAAAGCTCATTTAGGAACGACATGTACATGATGCGTACGTAGATGTTTATCAATAAATATCTCCACTGAGATTAAGAAAAGCAGTAGCTTAATAAATTAAGTACTTCCTGGTATGGTTACTGTCCTGGTAACTCCCCAAAAGAATCTGGATTGAGGTGAGGGAACAGAGAAAAAAGCTCATTTAGGACCTGCACTTACGAAGGGCGTAGGCAGCTGTATATCAGGGAGTAAACCTTCTGAGAATAAAAACAGCTGGAGCTTGTCAAGGTAATTACACAGGGGAAAGGATAATGTACTGGGAACTCCTCAGAAGAATCTGATTTTTGGTGAGGGGAGAGAGGTAAAAGCTCATTTATGAACGACATGAACATACTGCATAGGTAGCTGTTTATCAGTAAATATCTCCACTGAGATTAAGAAAAGAAGTAGCTTAATAAATTAAGTACTTCCTGGTATGGTTACTGTACTGGTAACTCCCCAAAAGAATCTGGATGTGGTGAGGGAACAGAGAAAAAAGCTAATTTAGGACCTGCACTTACGAAGGGGGTAGGCAGCTGTATATCAGGAAGTATACCTTCTGAGAATAAAAACAGCTGGAGCTTGTTAAGGTAATTACACAGGGGAAAGGATAATGTACTGGGAACTCCTCAGAAGAATCTGATTTGTGGTGAGGGGAGAGAGATAAAAGCTCATTTAGGAACGACATGAACATGCTGCGTAGGTAGCTGTTTATCAGTAAATATCTCCACTGAGGTTAAGAAAAGCAGTAGCTTAATAAATTAAGTACTTCCTGGTATGGTTACTGTACTGGTAACTCCCCCAAAGAATCTGGATTGTGGTGAGGGAACAGAGAAAAAAGCTCAGGTAGGACCTGCATTTACGAAGGGGGTAGGCAGCTGTATATCAGGGAGTATCCCTTCTGAGAGTAAAAACAGGTGGAGCTTGTTAAGGTAATTACACAGGGGAAAGGATAATGTACTGGGAACTCCTCAGAAGAATCTGATTTGTGGTGAGGGGAGAGAGATAAAAGCTCATATAGGAACGACATGAACATGCGGCGTAGGTAGCTGTTTATCAGTAAATATCTCCAATGAGATCAAGAAAAGCAGTAGCTTAATAAATTAAGTACTTCCTGGTATGGTTACTGTACTGGTAACTACCCAAAAGAATCTGGATTGTGGTGAGGGAACAGAGAAAAGAGCTCATTTAGGACCTGAACTTACAAAGGGGGTAGGCAGCTGTATATCAGGGAGTAAACCTTCTGAGAATAAAAACAGCTGGAGCTTGTTAAGGTAATTACACAGGGGAAAGGATAATGTTCTGGGAACTCCTCAGAAGAATCTGATTTGTGGAGAGGGCAGAGAGATAAAAGCTCATTTAGGAACGACATGAACATGCTGCGTAGGTAGCTGTTTATCAGTAAATATCTCCACTGAGATTAAGAAAAGCAGTAGCTTAATAAATTAAGTACTTCCTGGTATGGTTACTGTACTGGTAACTCCCCAAAAGAATCTGGATTGTGGTGAGGAAACAGAGAAAAAAGCTCATTTAGGACCTGCACTTACGAAGGGGGTAGGCAGCTATATATCAGGGAGTAAACCTTCTGAGAATAAAAACAGCTGGAGCTTGTTAAAGTAATTACACAGGGGAAAGGATAATGTACTGGGAACTCCTCAGAAGAATCTGATTTGTGTTGAGGGGAGAGAGACAAAAGCTCATTTAGGAACGACATGAACATGCTGCGTAGGTAGCTGTTTATCAGTAAATATCTCCACTGAGATTAAGAAAAGCAGTAGAGGCCTGGGGATATAGCCTAGTTGCAAGAGTGCCTGCCTCGGATTCACGAGGCCCTGGGTTCGATTCCCCAGCACCACATATACAGAAAACGGCCAGAAGCGGCGCTGTGGCTCAAGGGGCAGAGTGCTAGCCTTGAGCGGGAAGAAACCAGGGACAGTGCTCCGGCCCTAGGTCCAAGGCCCAGGACTGGCCAAAAAAAAAAAAAACAAGAAAAAAAAAACAGTAGCTTAATAAATTAAGTACTTCCTGGTATGGTTACTGTACTGGTAAGTCAACAAAAAAATCTGGATTGTGGTGAGGGAACAGAGAAAAAAGTTCATTTAGGACCTGCACTTACGAAGGGTTTAGGCAGCTATATATCAGGGAGTAAACCTTCTGAGAATAAAAACAGCTGGAGCTTGTTAAGGTAATTACACAGGGGAAAGGATAATGTACTGGGAACTCCTCAGAAGAATCTGATTTGTGGTGAGGGGAGAGAGATAAAAGCTCATTTAGGAACGACATGAACATGCTCCGTCGGTAGCTGTTTATCAGTAAATATCTCCATTGAGATTAAGAAAAGCAGTAGCTTAGTAAATTAAGTACTTCCTGGTATGGTTACTGTACTGGTAACTCCCCAAAAGAATCTGGATTGTGGTGAGGGAACAGAGAAAAAAGCTCATTTAGGACCTGCACTTACGAAGGGGGTAGGCAGCTGTATATCAGGGAGTAAACCTTCTGAGAATAAAAACAGCTGGAGCTTGTTAAGGTAATTACACAGGGGAAAGGATAATGTACTGGGAACTCCTCAGAAGAATCTGATTTGTGGTGAGAGGAGAGAGATATAAGCTCATTTAAGAACGACATGAACATGCTGCATTGGTGGCTGTTCATCAGTAAATATCCCCCCAAAAAATCTGGATTGTGGTGAGGGAACAGAGAAAAAAGCTCATTTAGGACCTGCACTTACGAAGGGGTTAGGCAGCTGTATATCAGGGAGTAAACCTTCTGAGAATAAAAACAGCTGGAGCTTGTTAAGGTAATTACACAGGGGAAAGGATAATGTACTGGGAACTCCTCTGAAGAATCTGATTTGTGGTGAGGGGAGAGAGATAAAAGCTCATTTAGGAACGACATGAACATGCTGCGTAGGTAGCTGTTGTTCAGTAAATATCTCCACTGAGATTAAGAAAAGCAGTAGCTTAATAAATTAAGTACTTCCTGGTATGGTTACTGTACTGGTAACTCCCCAAAAGAATCTGGATTGTGGTGAGGGAACAGAGAAAAAAGCTCATTTAGGACCTGCACTTTCGAAGGGGGTAGGCAGCTGTATATCAGGGAGTAAACCTTCTGAGAATAAAAACAGCTGGAGCTTGTTAAGGTAATTACACAGGGGAAATTATAAAGTACTGGGAATTCCTCAGAACAATCTGATTTGTGGTGACGGGAGAGAGATAAAAGCTCATTTAAGAACGACATGAACATGCTGCGTAGGTAGCTGTTTATCAGTAAATATCTCCACTGAAATTAAGAAAAGCAGTACCTTAATAAATTAAGTACCTCCTGGTATGGTTACTGTACTGGTAAGTCCCCAAAAGAATCTGGATTGTGGTGAGGGAACAGAGAAAAAAGCTCATTTAGGACCTGCACTTACGAAGGGGGTAGGCAGCTGTATATCAGGGAGTAAACATTCTGCGAATAAAAACAGCTGGAGCTTGTTAAGGTAATTACACAGGGGAAAGGATAATGTACTGGGAACTCCTCAGAAGTATCTGATTTGTGGTGAGGGGAGAGAGATAAAAGCTCATTTAGGAACGACCTGAACATGCTGCGTAGGTAGCTGTTTATCAGTAAATATCTCCTCTGAGATTAAGAAAAGCAGTAGCTTAATAAATTAAGTACATCCTTGTGTGGTTACTGTACTGGTAACTCCCCAAAAGAATCTGGATTGTGGTGAGGGAACAGAGAAAAAAGCTCATTTAGGACCTGCACTTACGAAGGGGGTTGGCAGCTGTATATCAGGGAGTAAACCTTCTGAGAATAAAAACAGCTGGAGCTTGTTAAGGTAATTACACAGGGGAAAGGATAATGTACTGGGAACTCCTCAGAAGAATCTGATTTGTGGTGAGGGGAGAGAGATAAAAGCTCATTTAGGAACGACATGAACATGCTGCGTACGTAGCTGTTTATCAGGAAATATCTCCACTGAGATTAAGAAAAGCAGTAGCTTAATAAATTAATTACTTCCTGTTATGGCTACTGTACTGGTAACTCCCCAAAAGAATCTGGATTGTGGTGAGGGAACAGAGAAAAAAGCTCATTTAGGATCTGCACTTACGAAGGGAGTAGGCAGCTGTATATCAGGGAGTAAACCTTCTGAGAATAAAAACAGCTGGTGCTTGTTAAGGTAATTACACAGGGGAAAGGATAATGTACTGGGAAATCCTCAGAAGAATCTGATTTGTGGTGAGGGGAGAGAGATAAAAGCTCATTTAGGAACGACATGAACATGCTGCGTAGGTAGCTGTTTATCAGTAAATATCTCCACTGAGATTAGGAAAAGCAGTAGCTTAATAAATTAAGTACTTCTTGGTATGGTTACTGTACTGGTAACTCCCCCAAAAGAATCTGGATTGTGGTGAGGGAACAGAGAAAAAAGCTCATTTAGGACCTGCACTTACGAAGGGGGTAGGCAGCTGTATATCAGGGAGTAAACCTTCTGAGAATAAAAACAGCTGGAGCTTGTTAAGATAATTACACAGGGGAAAGGATAATGTACTCGGAACTCCTCCGAAGAATCTGATTTGTGGTGAGGGGAGAGAGATAAAATCTCATTTAGGAACGACATGAACATGCTGCGTAGGTAGCTGTTTATCAGGAAATATCTCCACTGAGATTAAGAAAAGCAGTAGCTTAATAAATTAAGTACTTCCTGGTATGGTTACTGTACTGGTAACTCCCCAAAAGAATCTGGATTTTGGTGAGGGAACAGAGAAAAAAGCTCATTTATGACCTGCACTTACGCAGGGGGTAGGCAGCTGTATATCAGGGAGTAAACCTTCTGAGAATAAAAACAGCTGGAGCTTGTTAAGGTAATTACACAGGGGAAAGGATAATGTACTGGGAACTCCTCAGAAGAATCTGATTTGTGGTGAGGGGAGAGAGATAAAAGCTCATTTAGGAACGACATGAATATAATGCGTAGGTAGCTGTTTATCAGTAAATATCTCCACTGAGATTAAGAAAAGCAGTAGCTTAATAAATTACGTACTTCCTGGTATGGTTACTGTACTGGTAACTCCACAAAAGAATCTGGATTGTGGTGAGGGAACAGAGAAAAAAGCTCATTTAGGACCTGCACTTTCGAAGGGGGTAGGCAGCTGTATATCAGGGAGTAAACCTTCTGCGAATAAAAACAGCTGGAGCTTGTTACGGTAATTACACAGGGGAAAGGATAATGTACTGGGAACTCCTCAGAAGTATCTGATTTGTGGTGAGGGGAGAGAGATAAAAGCTCATTTAGGAACGACCTGAACATGCTGCGTAGGCAGCTGTTTATCAGTAAATATCTCCTCTGAGATTAAGAAAAGCAGTAGCTTAATAAATTAAGTACATCCTTGTGTGGTTACTGTACTGGTAACTCCCCAAAAGAATCTGGATTTTGGTGAGGGAACAGAGAAAAAAGCTCATTTAGGACCTGCACTTACGAAGGGGGTAGGCACCTGTATATCAGGGAGTAAACCTTCTGAGAATAAAAACAGCTGGAGCTTGTTAAGGTAATTACACAGGGGAAAGGATAATGTACTGGGAACTCCTCAGAAGAATCTGATTTGTGGTGAGGGGAGAGAGATAAAAGCTCATATAGGAACGACATGAACATGCTGGGTACGTAGCTGTTTATCAGTAAATATCTCCACTGAGATTAAGAAAAGCAGTAGCTTAATAAATTAAGTACTTCTTGGTATGGGTACTGTAATGGTAACTCCCCAAAAGAATCTGGATTGTGGTGAGGGAACAGAGAAAAAAGCTCATTTAGGACCTGCACTTACGAAGGGGGTAGGCAGCTGTATATCAGGGAGTAAACCTTCTGAGAATAAAAACAGCTGGAGCTTGTTAAGGTAATTACACAGGGGAAAGGATGATGTACTGGGAACTCGTCAGAAGAATCTGATTTGTGGTGAGGGGAGAGAGATAAAAGCTCATTTAGGAACGACATGAACATGCTGCGTACGTAGCTGTTTATCAGGAAATATCTCCACTGAGATTAAGAAAAGCAGTAGCTTAATAAATTAATTACTTCCTGTTATGGTTACTGTACTGGTAACTCCCCAAAAGAATCTGGATTGTGGTGAGGGAACAGAGAAAAAAGCTCATTTAGGATCTGCACTTACGAAGGGAGTAGGCAGCTGTATATCAGGGAGTAAACCTTCTGAGAATAAAAACAGCTGGAGCTTGTTAAGGTAATTACACAGGGGAAAGGATAATGTACTGGGAAATCCTCAGAAGAATCTGATTTGTGGTGAGGGGAAAGAGATAAAAGCTCATTTAGGAACGACATGAACATGCTGCGTAGGTAGCTGTTTATCAGTAAATATCTCCACTGAGATTAAGAAAAGCAGTAGCTAAATAAATTAAGTACTTCTTGGTATGGTTACTGTACTGGTAACTCCCCAAAAGAATCTGGATTGTGGTGAGGGAACAGAGAAAAAAGCTCATTTAGGACCTGCACTTACGAAGGGGGTAGGCAGCGGTATATCAGGGAGTAAACCTTCTGAGAATAAAAACAGCTGGAGCTTGTTAAGGTAATTACACAGGGCAAAGGATAATGTACTCGGAACTCCTCCGAAGAATCTGATTTGTGGTGAGGGGAGAGAGATAAAAGCTCATTTAGGAACGACATGAACATGCTGCGTAGGTAGCTGTTTATCAGTAAATATCTCCACTGAGATTAAGAAAAGCAGTAGCTTAATAAATTAAGTACTTCCTGGTATGGTTACTGTACTGGTAACTCCCCAAAAGAATCTGGATTGTGGTGAGGGAACAGAGAAAAAAGCTCATTTATGACCTGCACTTACGCAGGGGGTAGGCAGCTGTATATCAGGGAGTAAACCTTCTGAGAATAAAAACAGCTGGAGCTTGTTAAGGTAATTACACAGGGGAAAGGATAATGTACTGGGAACTCATCAGAAGATCTGATTTGTGGTGAGGGGAGAGAGATAAAAGCTCATTTAGGAACGACATGAATATAATGCGTAGGTAGCTGTTTATCAGTAAATATCTCCACTGAGATTAAGAAAAGCAGTAGCTTAATAAATTACGTACTTCCTGGTATGGTTACTGTACTGGTAACTCCACAAAAGAATCTGGATTGTGGTGAGGGAACAGAGAAAAAAGCGCATTTAGGACCTGCACTTACGAAGGGGGTAGGCAGCTGTATATCAGGGAGGAAACCTTCTGAGAATAAAAACAGCTGGAGCTTGTTAAGGTAATTACACAGGGGAAAGGATAATGTACTGGGAACTCCTCAGAAGAATCTGATTTGTGGTGATGGGAGAGAGATAAAAGCTCATTTAGGAACGACATGAACATGCTGCGTAGGTAGCTGTTTATCAGTAAATATCTCCACTGAGATTAAGAAAAGCAGTAGCTTAATAAATTAAGTACTTCCTGGTATTGTTACTGTACTGGTAACTCGCCAAAAGAATCTGGATTGTGGTGAGGGAACAGAGAAAAAAGCTCATTTAGGACCTGCACTTACGAAGGGGGTAGGCAGCTGTATATCAGGGAGTAAACCTTCTGAGAATAAAAACAGCTGGAGCTTGTTAAGGTAATTCCACAGGGTTAATTATAAAGTACTGGGAACGATTCAGAAGAATCTGATTTGTGGTGAGGGGAGAGAGATAAAAGCTCATTTAGGAACGACATGAACATGCTGCGTAGGTAGCTGTTTATCAGTAAATATCTCCACTGAGATTAAGAAAAGCAGTAGCTTAATAAATTAAGTACTTCCTGGTATGGTTACTGTACTGGTAACTCCCCAAAAGAATCTGGATTGTGGTGAGGGAACAGAGAAAAAAGCTCATTTAGGACCTGCACTTACGAAGGGGGTAGGCAGCTGTATATCAGGGAGTAAACCTTCTGAGAATAAAAACACCTGGAGCTTGTTAAGGTAATTACACAGGGGAAAGGATAATGTACTGGGAACTCCTCAGAAGAATCTGATTCGTGGTGAGGGGAGAGAGATAAAAGCTCATTTAGGAAAGACATGAACATGCTGCGTAGGTAGCTGTTTATCAGTAAATATCTCCACTGAGATTAAGAAAAGGAGTAGCTTAATAAATTTAGTACTTCCTGTTATGGTTACTGTACTGGTAACTCCCCAAAAGATTCTGGATTGTGGTGAGGGAACAGAGAAAAAAGCTCATTTAGGACCTGCACATACGAAGGGGGTAGGCAGCTGTATATCATGGAGTAAAACTTCTGAGAATAAAAACAGCTGGAGGTTGTTAAGGTAATTACACAGGGGAAAGGGTAATGTACTGGGAACTCCTCAGAAGAATCTGATTTGTGGTGAGGGGAGAGAGATAAAAGCTCATTTAGGAACGACATGAACATGCTGCGTAGGTAGCTGGTTATCAGTAAATATCTCCACTGAGATGAAGAAAAGCACTAGCTTAATAAATTAAGTACTTCCTGGTATGGTTACTGTACTGGTAACTCCCCAAAAGAATCTGGATTGTGGTGAGGGAACAGAGAAAAAAGCTCATTTAGGACCTGCACTTACGAAGGGGGTAGGCAGCGGTATATCAGGGAGTAAACCTTCTGAGAATAAAAACAGCTGGAGCTTGTTAAGGTAATTACACAGGGGAAAGGATAATGTACTCGGAACTCCTCCGAAGAATCTGATTTGTGGTGAGGGGAGAGAGATAAAAGCTCATTTAGGAACGACATGAACATGCTGCGTAGGTAGCTGTTTATCAGTAAATATCTCCACTGAGATTAAGAAAAGCAGTAGCTTAATAAATTAAGTACTTCCTGGTATGGTTACTGTACTGGTAACTCCCCAAAAGAATCTGGATTGTGGTGAGGGAACAGAGAAAAAAGCTCATTTATGACCTGCACTTACGCAGGGGGTAGGCAGCTGTATATCAGGGAGTAAACCTTCTGAGAATAAAAACAGCTGGAGCTTGTTAAGGTAATTACACAGGGGAAAGGATAATGTACTGGGAACTCATCAGAAGATCTGATTTGTGGTGAGGGGAGAGAGATAAAAGCTCATTTAGGAACGATATGAATATAATGCGTAGGTAGCTGTTTATCAGTAAATATCTCCACTGAGATTAAGAAAAGCAGTAGCTTAATAAATTACGTACTTCCTGGTATGGTTACTGTACTGGTAACTCCACAAAAGAATCTGGATTGTGGTGAGGGAACAGAGAAAAAAGCGCATTTAGGACCTGCACTTACGAAGGGGGTAGGCAGCTGTATATCAGGGAGGAAACCTTCTGAGAATAAAAACAGCTGGAGCTTGTTAAGGTAATTACACAGGGGAAAGGATAATGTACTGGGAACTCCTCAGAAGAATCTGATTTGTGGTGATGGGAGAGAGATAAATGCTCATTTAGGAACGACATGAACATGCTGCGTAGGTAGCTGTTTATCAGTAAATATCTCCACTGAGATTAAGAAAAGCAGTAGCTTAATAAATTAAGTACTTCCTGGTATTGTTACTGTACTGGTAACTCGCCAAAAGAATCTGGATTGTGGTGAGGGAACAGAGAAAAAAGCTCATTTAGGACCTGCACTTACGAAGGGGGTAGGCAGCTGTATATCAGGGAGTAAACCTTCTGAGAATAAAAACAGCTGGAGCTTGTTAAGGTAATTCCACAGGGTTAATTATAAAGTACTGGGAACGATTCAGAAGAATCTGATTTGTGGTGAGGGGAGAGAGATAAAAGCTCATTTAGGAACGACATGAACATGCTGCGTAGGTAGCTGTTTATCAGTAAATATCTCCACTGAGATTAAGAAAAGCAGTAGCTTAATAAATTAAGTACTTCCTGGTATGGTTACTGTACTGGTAACTCCCCAAAAGAATCTGGATTTTGGTGAGGGAACAGAGAAAAAAGCTCATTTAGGACCTGCACTTACGAAGGGGGTAGGCAGCTGTATATCAGGGAGTAAACCTTCTGAGAATAAAAACACCTGGAGCTTGTTAAGGTAATTACACAGGGGAAAGGATAATGTACTGGGAACTCCTCAGAAGAATCTGATTTGTGGTGAGGGGAGAGAGATAAAAGCTCATTTAGGAACGACATGAACATGCTGCGTAGGTAGCTGTTTATCAGTAAATATCTCCACTGAGATTAAGAAAAGCAGTAGCTTAATAAATTAAGTACTTCCTGCTATGGTTACTGTACTGGTAACTCCCCAAAAGAATCTGGATTGGGGTGAGGGAACAGAGAAAAAAGCTCATTTAGGACCTGCACTTATGAAGGGGGTAGGCAGCTGTATATCAGGGAGTAAACCTTCTGAGAATAAAAACAGCTGGAGCTTGTTAAGGTAATTACACAGGGGAAAGGATAATGTACTGGGAACTCCTCAGAAGAATCTGATTCGTGGTGAGGGGAGAGAGATAAAAGCTCATTTAGGAAAGACATGAACATGCTGCGTAGGTAGCTGTTTATCAGTAAATATCTCCACTGAGATTAAGAAAAGGAGTAGCTTAATAAATTTAGTACTTCCTGTTATGGTTACTGTACTGGTAACTCCCCAAAAGATTCTGGATTGTGGTGAGGGAACAGAGAAAAAAGCTCATTTAGGACCTGCACTTACAAAGGGGGTAGGCAGCTGTATATCATGGAGTAAAACTTCTGAGAATAAAAACAGCTGGAGGTTGTTAAGGTAATTACACAGGGGAAAGGGTAATGTACTGGGAACTCCTCAGAAGAATCTGATTTGTGGTGAGGGGAGAGAGATAAAAGCTCATTTAGGAACGACATGAACATGCTGCGTAGGTAGCTGGTTATCAGTAAATATCTCCACTGAGATGAAGAAAAGCACTAGCTTAATAAATTAAGTACTTCCTGGTATGGTTACGGTACTGGTAACTCCCCAAATGATTCTGGATTGTGGTGAGGGAACAGAGAAAAAAGCTCATTTAGGACCTGCACTTTCGAAGGGGGTAGGCAGCTGTATATCAGGGAGTAAACCTTCTGAGAATAAAAACAGCTGGAGCTTGTTAAGGTAATTACACAGGGGAAAGGATAATGTACTGGGAACTCCTCAGAAAAATCTGATTTGTGGTGAGGGGAGAGAGATAAAAGCTCATTTAGGAACGACATGAACATGCTGCGTAGGTAGCTGTTTATCAGTAAATATCTCCACTGAGATTAAGAAAAGCAGTAGCTCAATAAATTAAGTACTTCCGAGTATGGTTACTGTACTCGTAACTCCCCAAAAGAATCTGGATTGTGGTGAGGGAACAGAGAAAAAAGCTCATTTAGGACCTGCACTTACGAAGGGGGTAGGCAGCTGTATATCAGGGAGTAAATCTTCTGAGAATAAAAACAGCTGGAGCTTGTTAAGGTAATTACACAGGGGAAAGGATAATGTACTGGGAACTCCTCAGAAGAATCTGATTTGTGATGAGGGGAGAGAGATAAAAGCTCATTAAGAACGACATGTACATGCTGCGTAGGTAGCTGTTTATCAGTAAATATCTCCACTGAGATTAAGAAAAGCAGTAGCTTAATAAAGTAAGTACTTCCTGGTATGGTTACTGTACTGGTAACTCCCCAAAAGAATCTGGATTGTGGTGAGGGAACAGAGAAAAAAGCTCATTTAGGACCTGCACTTACGAAGGGGGTAGGCAGCTGTATATCAGGGAGTAAACCTTCTGACAATAAAAACAGGTGGAGCTTGTTAAGGTAATTACACAGGGGAAAGGATAATGTACTGGGAACTCCTCAGAAGAATCTGATTTGTGGTGAGGGGAGAGAGATAAAAGCTCATTTAGGAACGACATGAACATGCTGCGTAGGTAGCTGTTTATCAGTAAATATCTCCACTGAGATTAAGAAAAGCAGTAGCTTAATAAATTAAGTACTTCCTGGTATGGTTACTGTACTGGTAACTCCCCAAAAGAATCTGGATTGTGGTGAGGGAACAGAGAAAAAAGCTCATTTAGGACCTGCACTTTCGAAGGGGGTAGGCAGCTGTATATCAGGGAGTAAACCTTCTGAGAATAAAAACAGCTGGAGCTTGTTAAGGTAATTACACAGGGGAAATTATAAAGTACTGGGAACTCCTCAGAACAATCTGATTTGTGGTGACGGGAGAGAGATAAAAGCTCATTTAAGAACGACATGAACATGCTGCGTAGGTAGCTGTTTATCAGTAAATATCTCCACTGAGATTAAGAGAAGCAGTAGCTTAATAAATTAAGTACCTCCTGGTATGGTTACTGTACTGGTAAGTCCCCAAAAGAATCTGGACTGTGGTGAGGGAACAGAGAAAAAAGCTCATTTAGGACCTGCACTTACGAAGGGGGTAGGCAGCTGTATATCAGGGAGTAAACCTTCTGCGAATAAAAACAGCTGGAGCTTGTTAAGGTAATTACACAGGGGAAAGGATAATGTACTGGGAACTCCTCAGAAGTATCTGATTTGTGGTGAGGGGAGAGAGATAAAAGCTCATTTAGGAACGACCTGAACATGCTGCGTAGGTAGCTGTTTATCAGTAAATATCTCCTCTGAGATTAAGAAAAGCAGTAGCTTAATAAATTAAGTACATCCTTGTGTGGTTACTGTACTGGTAACTCCCCAAAAGAATCTGGATTGTGGTGAGGGAACAGAGAAAAAAGCTCATTTAGGACCTGCACTTACGAAGGGGGTTGGCAGCTGTATATCAGGGAGTAAACCTTCTGAGAATAAAAACAGCTGGAGCTTGTTAAGGTAATTACACAGGGGAAAGGATAATGTACTGGGAACTCCTCAGAAGAATCTGATTTGTGGTGAGGGGAGAGAGATAAAAGCTCATATAGGAACGACATGAACATGCTGGGTACGTAGCTGTTTATCAGTAAATATCTCCACTGAGATTAAGAAAAGCAGTAGCTTAATAAATTAAGTACTTACTGGTATGGTTACTGTACTGGTAACTCCCCAAAAGAATCTGGATTGTGGTGAGGGAACAGAGAAAAAAGCTCATTTAGGACCTGCACTTACGAAGGGGGTAGGCAGCTGTATATCAGGGAGTAAACCTTCTGAGAATAAAAACAGCTGGAGCTTGTTAAGGTAATTACACAGGGGAAAGGATAATGTACTGGGAACTCATCAGAAGAATCTGATTTGTGGTGAGGGGAGAGAGATAAAAGCTCATTTAGGAACGACATGAACATGCTGCGTAGGTAGCTGTTTATCAGTAAATATCTCCACTGAGATTAAGAAAAGCAGTAGCTTAATAAATTAAGTACTTCTTGGTATGGGTACTGTACTGGTAACTCCCCAAAAGAATCTGGATTGTAGTGAGGGAACAGAGAAAAAAGCTCATTTAGGACCTGCACTTACGAAGGGTGTAGGCAGCTGTATATCAGGGAGTAAACCTTCTGAGAATAAAAACAGCTGGAGCTTGTTAAGGTAATTACACAGGGGAAAGGATAATGTACTGGGAACTCCTCAGAAGAATCTGATTTGTGGTGAGGGGAGAGAGATAAAAGCTCATTTAGGAACGACATGAACATGCTGCGTACGTAGCTGTTTATCAGGAAATATCTCCACTGAGATTAAGAAAAGCAGTAGCTTAATAAATTAATTACTTCCTGTTATGGTTACTGTACTGGTAACTCCCCAAAAGAATCTGGATTGTGGGTGAGGGAACAGAGAAAAAAGCTCATTTAGGATCTGCACTTACGAAGGGAGTAGGCAGCTGTATATCAGGGAGTAAACCTTCTGAGAATAAAAACAGCTGGTGCTTGTTAAGGTAATTACACAGGGGAAAGGATAATGTACTGGGAAATCCTCAGAAGAATCTGATTTGTGGTGAGGGGAGAGAGATAAAAGCTCATTTAGGAACGACATGAACATGTTGCGTAGGTAGCTGTTTATCAGTAAATATCTCCACTGAGATTAGGAAAAGCAGTAGCTTAATAAATTAAGTACTTCTTGGTATGGTTACTGTACTGGTAACTCCCCCAAAAGAATCTGGATTGTGGTGAGGGAACAGAGAAAAAAGCTCATTTAGGACCTGCACTTACGAAGGGGGTAGGCAGCTGTATATCAGGGAGTAAACCTTCTGAGAATAAAAACAGCTGGAGCTTGTTAAGATAATTACACAGGGGAAAGGATAATGTACTCGGAACTCCTCCGAAGAATCTGATTTGTGGTGAGGGGAGAGAGATAAAATCTCATTTAGGAACGACATGAACATGCTGCGTAGGTAGCTGTTTATCAGGAAATATCTCCACTGAGATTAAGAAAAGCAGTAGCTTAATAAATTAAGTACTTCCTGGTATGGTTACTGTACTGGTAACTCCCCAAAAGAATCTGGATTGTGGTGAGGGAACAGAGAAAAAAGCTCATTTATGACCTGCACTTACGCAGGGGGTAGGCAGCTGTATATCAGGGAGTAAACCTTCTGAGAATAAAAACAGCTGGAGCTTGTTAAGGTAATTACACAGGGGAAAGGATAATGTACTGGGAACTCCTCAGAAGAATCTGATTTGTGGTGAGGGGAGAGAGATAAAAGCTCATTTAGGAACGACATGAATATAATGCGTAGGTAGCTGTTTATCAGTAAATATCTCCACTGAGATTAAGAAAAGCAGTAGCTTAATAAATTACGTACTTCCTGGTATGGTTACTGTACTGGTAACTCCACAAAAGAATCTGGATTGTGGTGAGGGAACAGAGAAAAAAGCTCATTTAGGACCTGCACTTTCGAAGGGGGTAGGCAGCTGTATATCAGGGAGTAAACCTTCTGAGAATAAAAACAGCTGGAGCTTGTTAAGGTAATTACACAGGGGAAATTATAAAGTACTGGGAACTCCTCAGAAGA
>NW_025957828.1:0-41226 GCF_023159225.1 Perognathus longimembris pacificus
AGTAAACACAAACAGCACAGCACGATGCGTATTTTTTTTTAAATTGAAAAAATAAATAAAAAATAAATCAAAAATAAAAATAAGTGGAAAAGGCGAGAGTGCGCGAGCACACAGGAGCAAAGACAAGCAGCGCAGCTTGATGCGTAGTAAAAAAAATAATAAATAGACAACTGGTCGACCTCATTAGAAATAAAAACCCAAAAGATTAGATGGACAAACAAACAAACACATAAATGTGGAGAGAAGGGCAGTGCGCGCAGGAGCAAAGGTAAACAGCAGACAGACCTGAATCCTTATCTTTACAAGGTCAACCTCAGAACTTTGTTCAGTTTGTCTCGGTGACGGATAATGGAAGGAAGGGCAGGCAACTGGTCGACTTCATTTAAGTAAACAAATAAAAAATAAGATAAACTCTCAGGAATAGATAAATAATAACAAAAAAATTGTAAAGTGGAGAAAGCGGAGAGCGTGCGAATGCACTCAAGCAAACACAAACAGCACAGCACGATGCGTATTTTTTTTTAAAATTAACAAAATAAATCAAAAATAAATCAAAAATAAAAATAAGTGGAAAAGGCGAGAGTGCGCGAGCACACAGGAGCAAAGACATGCAGCGCAGCTTGATGCGTAGTAAAAAAAATAATAAATAGACAACTGGTCGACCTCA
Organism: Perognathus longimembris pacificus; assembly: GCF_023159225.1. Classification (NCBI taxonomy): domain Eukaryota; kingdom Metazoa; phylum Chordata; class Mammalia; order Rodentia; family Heteromyidae; genus Perognathus; species Perognathus longimembris. The sequence goes on from NW_025957828.1 coordinate 668, forward strand.
TTAGAAATAAAAACCCAAAAGATTAGATAGACAAACAAACAAACACATAAATGTGGAGAGAAGGGCAGTGCGCGCAGGAGCAAAGGTAAACAGCAGACAGACCTGAATCCTTATCTTTACAAGGTCGACCTCAGAACTTTGTTCAGTTTGTCTCGGTGACGGATAATGGAAGGAAGGGCAGGCAACTGGTCGACTTCATTTAAATAAACAAACAAAAAATAAGATAAACTCTCAGGAATAGATAAATAATAACAAAAAATTGTAAAGTGGAGAAAGCGAGAGCGCGCGAATGCACTCAAGCAAACACAAACAGCACAGCACGATGCGTATTTTTTTTTAAATTGACAAAATAAATCAAAAATAAATCAAAAATAAAAATAAGTGGAAAAGGCGAGAATGAGCGAGCACACAGGAGCAAAGACAAGCAGCGCAGCTTGATGCGTAGTAAAAAAAATAATAAATAGACAACTGGTCGACCTCATTAGAATAAAAACCCAAAAGATTAGATAGACAAACAAACAAACAAATAAATGTGGAGAGAATGGCAGTGCGCGCAGGAGCAAAGGTAAACAGCAGGCAGACCTGAATCCTTATCTTTACAAGGTCGACCTCAGAACTTTGTTCAGTTTGTCTCGGTGACGGATAATGGAAGGAAGGGCAGGCAACTGGTCGACTTCATTTAAATAAACAAATAAAAAATAAGATAAACTCTCAGGAATAGATAAATAATAACAAAAAAATTGTAAAGTGGAGAAAGCGAGAGCGCGCGAATGCAATCAAGCAAACACAAACAGCACAGCACGATGCGTATTATTTTAAATTGACAAAATAAATCAAAAATAAATCAAAAATATAAATAAGTGGAAAAGGCGAGGGTGCGCGAGCACACAAGAGCAAAGACAAGCAGCGCAGCTTGATGCGTAGTAAAAAAAATAATAAATAGACAACTGGTCGACCTCATTAGAAATAAAAACCCAAAAGATTAGATAGACAAACAAACAAACACATAAATATGGACAGAATGGCAGTGCGCGCAGGAGCAACGGTAAACAGCAGACAGACCTGAATCCTTATCTTTACAAGGTCGACCTCAGAAATTTGTTCAGTTTGTCTCGGTGACGGATAATGGAAGGAAGGGCAGGCAACTGGTCGACTTCATTTAAATAAACAAATAAAAAATAAGACAAACTCTCAGGAATAGTTAAATAATAACAAAAAATTGTAAAGTGGAGAAAGCGAGAGCGGGCGAATGCACTCAAGCAAACACAAACAGCACAGCACGATGCGTATTTTTTTTTAAAATTGAAAAAATAAATCAAAAATAAATCAAAAATAAAAATAAGTGGAAAAGGCGAGAGTGCGCGAGCACACAGGAGCAAAGACAAGCAGCGCAGTTTGATGCGTAGTAAAAAAAATCATAAATAGACAACTGGTCGACCTCATTAGAAATAAAAACCCAAAAGATTAGATAGACAAACAAACAAACACATAAATGTGGAGAGAAGGGCAGTGCGCGCAGGAGCAAAGGTAAACAGCAGACAGACCTGAATCCTTATCTTTACAAGGTCGACCTCAGAACTTTGTTCAGTTTGTCTCGGTGACGGATAATGGAAGGAAGGGCAGGCAACTGGTCGACTTCATTTAAATAAACAAATAAAAAATAAGATAAACTCTCAGGAATAGATAAATAATAACAAAAAAAATTGTAAAGTGGAGAAAGCGAGAGCGCGCGAATGCACTCAAGCAAACACAAACAGCACAGCACGATGCGTATTTTTTTTAAATTGACAAAATAAATCAAAAATAAATCAAAAATAAAAATAAGTGGAAAAGGCGAGAGTGCGCGAGCACACAGGAGCAAAGACAAGCAGCGCAGCTTGATGCGTAGTAAAAAAAATAATAAATAGACAACTGGTCGACCTCATTAGAAATAAAAACCCAAAAGATTAGATAGATAAACAAACAAACACATATATATGGAGAGAATGGCAGTGCGCGCAGGAGCAAAGGTAAACAGCAGACAGACCTGAATCCTTATCTTTACAAGGTCGACCTCAGAAATTTGTTCAGTTTGTCTCGGTGACGGATAATGGAATGAATGGTAGGCAACTGGTCGACTTCATTTAAATAAACAAATAAAAAATAAGATAAACTCTCAGGAATAGATAAATAATAACAAAAAAATTGTAAAGTGGAGAAAGCGAGAGCGCGCGAATGCACTCAAGCAAACACAAACAGCACAGCACGATGCGTATTTTTTTTTAAATTCACAATATAAATAAAAAATAAATCAAAAATAAAAATAAGTGGAAAAGGCGAGAGTGCGTGAGCACACAGGAGCAAAGACAAGCAGCGCAGCTTGATGCGTAGTAAAAAAAATAATAAATAGACAACTGGTCGACCTCATTAGGAATAAAAACCCAAAAGATTAGATAGACAAACAAACAAACACATAAATGTGGAGAGAAGGGCAGTGCGCGCAGGAGCAAAGGTAAACAGCAGACAGACCTGAATCCTTATCTTTACAAGGTCGACCTCAGAACTTTGTTCAGTTTGTCTCTGTGACGGATAATGGAAGGAAGGGCAGGCAACTGGTCGACTTCATTTAAATAAACAAATAAAAAATAAGATAAACTCTCAGGAAGAGATAAATAATAACAAAAAATTGTAAAGTGGAGAAAGCGAGAGCCCGCGAATGCACTCAAGCAAACACAAACAGCACAGCACGATGCGTATTTTTTTTTAAAATTGACAAAATAAATCAAAAATAAAAATAAGTGGAAAAGGCGAGAGTGCGCGAGCACACAGGAGCAAAGAAAAGCAGCGCAGCTTGATGCGTAGTAAAAAAAATAATAAATCGACAACTGGTCGACCTCATTAGAAATAAAAACCCAAAAGATTAGATAGACAAACAAACAAACACATAAATGTGGAGAGAAGGACAGTGCGCACAGGAGCAAAGGTAAACAGCAGACAGACCTGAATCCTTATCTTTACAAGGTCGACCTCAGAACTTTGTTCAGTTTGTCTCGGTGACGGATAATGGAAGGAAGGGCAGGCAACTGGTCGACTTTATTTAAATAAACAAATAAAAAATAAGATAAACACTCAGGAATAGATAAATAATAACAAAAAAATTGTAAAGTGGAGTAAGCGAGAGCGCGCGAATGCACTCAAGCAAACACAAACAGCACAGCACGATGCGTATTTTTTTTTAAATTGACAAAATAAATAAAAAATAAACCACAAATAAAAATAAGTGGAAAAGGCGAGAGTGCGCAAGCACACAGGAGCAAAGACAAGCAGCGCAGCTTGATGCGTAGTAAAAAAAATAATAAATAGACAACTGGTCGACCTCATTAGAAATAAAAACCCAAAAGATTAGATAGACAAACAAACAAACACATAAATGTGGAGAGAAGGGCAGTGCGCGCAGGAGCAAAGGTAAACAGCAGACAGACCTGAATCCTTATCTTTACAAGGTCGACCTCAGAACTTTGTTCAGTTTGTCTCGGTGACGGATAATGGAAGGAAGGGCAGGCAACTGTTCGACTTCATTTAAATAAACAAATAAAAAATAAGATAAACTCTCATGAATAGATAAATAATAACAAAAAAATTGTAAAGTGGAGAAAGCGAGAGCGCGCGAATGCACTCAAGCAAACACAAACAGCACAGCACGATGCGTATTTTTTTTTTAAATTGACAAAATAAATCAAAAATAAAAATAAGTGGAAAAGGCGAGAGTGCGTGAGCACACAGGAGCAAAGACATGCAGCGCAGCTTGATGCGTAGTAAAAAAAATAATAAATAGACAACTGGTCGACCTCATTAGAAATAAAAACCCAAAAGATTAGATAGGCAAACAAACAAACACATAAATGTGGAGAGAAGGGCAGTGCGCGCAGGAGCAAAGGTAAACAGCAGACAGACCTGAATCCTTATCTTTACAAGGTCGACCTCAGAACTTTGTTCAGTTTGTCTCGGTGACGGATAATGGAAGGAAGGGCAGGCAACTGGTCGACTTCATTTAAATAAACAAATAAAAAATAAGACAAACTCTCAGGAATAGATAAATAATAACAAAAAAATTGTAAAGTGGAGAAAGCGAGAGCGCTCGAATGCACTCAAGCAAACACAAACAGCACAGCACGATGCGTATTTTTTTTAATTCACAAAATAAATCAAAAATAAATCAAAAATAAAAATAAGTGGAAAAGGCGAGAGTGCGCGAGGCAAAGATCCAACAAAAAAAGAGAACTACAGACCAATATCACTAATGAACACAGATGCAAAGCTCCTCAATAAAATATTAGCTAACAGGATCCAGAAAGTGATCAAGAATATCATACATCATGACCAAGTAGGCTTCATCCCTCAGTCACAAGGATGGTTCAACATCCGTAAATCAATCAATGTAATTCACCACATAAACAGAACTAAAATCAAGAATCACATTGTTATCTCAGTCGATGCCCAAAAAGCCTTTGACAAAATATAACATCCATACCTATTAAAAGCTTTGGAGAGAACAGGAATAGATGGAACATTCCTCAAAACAATAAAAGCCATATACAACAGACCAACTGCTAATATCATATTAAATGGAGAGAAACTTAAATCATTCCCCCTAAACACAGGAACAAGACAAGGATGCCCACTCTCCCCACTTCTGTTCAACATAGTACTGGAATCCCTAGCCATAGCAATAAGGCAAGAGGAGGACATCAAAGGGATCCACATCGGCAAGGAAGAAATCAAGTTATCCCTATTCGCAGACGACATGATCTTATATCTCAAGGACCCAAAAAACTCAGTACCCAAACTCCTACATCTAATAAACCAATTTGGCAAAGTAGCAGGATACAAAATCAATCCACAAAAGTCAGCAGCTTTTCTGTACACCAGCAATAGACAAACAGAAAAGGAAATTATGGAAACAATTCCATTTACAGTAGCCAAAAAAAGAATAAAGTACCTAGGGATCAACTTAACCAAGGACGTGACGGACCTATTCAATGAAAACTACAAAAATCTAATAAGGGAAATCAAAGAAGACACAAGGAGATGGAAAGACCTCCCATGCTCATGGGTAGGCAGAATCAATATAGTGAAAATGGCCATACTGCCCAAATTGTTATACAAATTCAATGCAATACCTATCAAAATCCCAGCCACATTCTTCACTGAAATAGAGAAACCAATCCATAAATTCATATGGAACAGCAAAAAACCTAGAATAGCCAAAGCAATTCTAGGCAAAAAACATAGTGCAGGAGGTATCACCATACCAGACTTCAAGCTCTACTACAAGGCCATCATAACAAAAACAGCATGGTATTGGTATAAAAACAGATCGGAAGACCAGTGGATTAGAATTGAAGACCCAGAAATAAAACCGCACTCTTACAGCCAACTGATATTCGACAAAGGAGCTAAAGACATACAATGGAATAAACATAGCCTCTTCAACTACTGGTGCTGGGAGAACTGGGCAGCCATATGCAGAAAACTCAAAGTAGACCCAAGCCTATCACCATGCACCAAGATCAACTCAAAATGGATCAAGGACCTCAACATCAGACCTGAATCCTTGAAACTACTGAAGGACAGAGTAGGAAAGACACTAGAACTTATAGGCACAGGAAGGAACTTCCTGAATAGAGTCCCAGGCGCACAACAAATAGGGGAAAGACTCAACAAATGGGACTACTACAAATTAAAAAGTTTCTGCACAGCTAAGGTCATAGCCACCAAAATAGAAAGACAGCCAACGATATGGGAAAGGATATTTACCAGCACAGCAACAGACAAAGGCCTGATATCTGTCATCTACAGAGAACTCAAAAAACTAAGCCCCTCCAAGCCCAATAAACCTATTAGGAAATGGGCAAAAGAGCTAAAGAGAGACTTCACAAGAGAAGATATAAAAATGGCAAAGAAACACATGAGGAAATGCTCAACATCCCTGCTAGTAAAGGCAATGCAAATAAAAACAACCCTGAGATACCACCTCACCCCAGTTAGAATGGCCTATACTCTGAACTCAGGAAACAACAAATGCTGGAGGGGCTGTGGGGAAAGAGGAACCCTTCTCCATTGTTGGTGGGAGTGCAAATTAGTACAGCCACTTTGGAGAACAGTATGGAGGTTTCTCAAAAAGCTCAATATAGACCTACCCTATGACCCAGCCATACCACTCCTAGGCATCTATCCTAAACAGCAAAACCCAAGATATCAAAAGGACATTTGTACTTCCATGTTTATCGCAGCACAATTCACAATAGCCAAAATTTGGAAACAACCCAGATGCCCCTCCACAGATGAATGGATCCAAAAAATATGGTACTTATACACAATGGAATACTACATAGCGATTAGGAATGGTGAAATATTGTTATTCGCAGGGAAATGGTCAGAACTCGAACAAATAATGTTGAGTGAGACAAGCCTAGAACACAGAAAACAAAGGGGCATGATCTCCCTGATATAGGATTGTTAACAAAAGGAGATGGAGAGACAGTAGAGACCAAGTCTGTGAACACTGTATATGTGCTTGATACATTGTATACTGCATATGGGTCTACCAGACCTAGACAAGGGATGGGAAAACAGGTTGTAAGATATCACAAGAAATGTACACACTCCCCTACTATGTAACTGCACCCTCTTTGCACAGCACCTTGTAAAAAAAATTTATGTTCAATTGATAATAAAAAAAATTAAAAAAAAAAGAAATAAAAACCCAAAAGATTAGATAGACAAACAAGCAAACACATAAATGTGGAGAGAAGGGCAGTGCGCGCAGGAGCAAAGGTAAACAGCAGACAGACGTGAATCCTTATCTTTACAAGGTCGACCTCAGAACTTTGTTCAGTTTGTCTCGGTGACGGATAATGGAAGGAAGGGCCGGCAACTGGTCGACTTCATTTAAATAAACAAATAAAAAATAAGATAAACTCTCAGGAATAGATAAATAATAACAAAAAAATTGTAAAGTGGAGAAAGCGAGAGCCCGCGACTGCACTCAAGCAAACACAAACAGCACAGCACGATGCGTATTTTTTTTTAAATTGACAAAATAAATCAAAAATAAAAATAAGTGGAAAAGGCGAGAGTGCGCGAGCACACAGGAGCAAAGACAAGCAGAGCAGCTTGATGCGTAGTAAAAAAAATAATAAATAGACAACTGGTCGACCTCATTAGAAATAAAAACCAAAAAGATTAGATAGACAAACAGACAAACACATAAATGTGGAGAGAAGGGCAGTGCGCGCAGGAGCAAAGGTAAACAGCAGACAGACCTGAATCCTTATCTTTACAAGGTCGACCTTAGAACTTTGTTCAGTTTGTCTCGGTGACGGATAATGGAAGAAAGGGCAGGCAACTGGTCGACTTCATTCAAATAAACAAATAAAAAAGGAGATAAACTCTCAGGAATAGATAAATAATAACAAAAAAATTGTAAAGTGGAGAAAGCATGAGCGCGCGAATGCACTCAAGCAAACACAAACAGCACAGCACGATGCGTATTTTTTTTTAAATTGACAAAATAAATCAAAAAAAAATCAAAAATAAAAATAAGTGGAAAAGGCGAGAGTGCGCGAGCACACAGGAGCAAAGACAAGCAGCGCAGCTTGATGCGTAGTAAAAAAAATAATAAATAGACAACTGGTCGACCTCATTAGAAATAAAAACCCAAAAGATTAGATAGACAAACAAACAAACACATAAATGTGGAGAGAAGGGCAGTGCGCGCAGGAGCAAAGGTAAACAGCAGACAGACCTGAATCCTTATCTTTACAAGGTCGACCTCAGAACTTTGTTCAGTTTGTCTCGGTGACGGATAATGGAAGGAAGGGCAGGCAACTGGTCGACTTCATTTAAATAAACAAATAAAAAATAAGATAAACTCTCAGGAATAGATAAATAATAACAAAAAAATTGTAAAGTGGAGAAAGCGAGAGCGCGCGAATTCACTCAAGCAAACACAAACAGCACAGCACGATGCGTATTTTTTTTTAAAATTGACAAAATAAATCAAAAATAAAAATAAGTGGAAAAGGCGAGAGTGCGCGAGCACACAGGAGCAAAGACAAGCAGCGCAGCTTGATGCGTAGTAAAAAAAATAATAAATAGACAACTGGTCGACCTCATTAGAAATAAAAACCCAAAAGATTAGATAGACAAACAAACAAACACATAAATGTGGAGAGAAGGGCAGTGCGCGCAGGAGCAAAGGTAAACAGCAGACAGACCTGAATCCTTATCTTTACAAGGTCGACCTCAGAACTTTGTTCAGTTTGTCTCGGTGACGGATAATGGAAGGAAGGGCAGGCAACTGGTCGACTTCATTTAAATAAACAAATAAAAAATAAGATAAACTCTCAGGAATAGATAAATAATAACAAAAAAATTGTAAAGTGGAGAAAGCGAGAGCGCGCGAATGCACTCAAGCAAACACAAACAGCACAGCACGATGCGTATTTTTTTAAATTGACAAAATAAATCAAAAATAAATCAAAAATAAAAATAAGTGGAAAAGGCGAGAGTGCGAGAGCACACTGGAGCAAAGACAAGCAGCGCAGCTTGATGTGTAGTAAAAAAAATAATAAATAGACAACTGGTCGACCTCATTAGAAATAAAAACCCAAAAGATTAGATAGAGAAACAAACAAACACATAAATGTGGAGAGAAGGGCAGGGCGCGCAGGAGCAAAGGTAACCAGCAGACAGACCTGAATCCTTATCTTTACAAGGTCGACCTCAGAACTTTGTTCAGTTTGTCTCGGTGACGGATAATGGAAGGAAGGGCAGGCAACTGGTCGACTTCATTCAAATAAACAAATAAAAAATAAGATAAACTCTCAGGAATAGATAAATAATAACAAAAAAATTGTAAAGTGGAGTAAGCGAGAGCGCGCGAATGCACTCAAGCAAACACAAACAGCACAGCACGATGCGTATTTTTTTTTAAATTGACAAAATAAATAAAAAATAAACCACAAATAAAAATAAGTGGAAAAGGCGAGAGTGCGCAAGCACACAGGAGCAAAGACAAGCAGCGCAGCTTGATGCGTAGTAAAAAAAATAATAAATAGACAACTGGTCGACCTCATTAGAAATAAAAACCCAAAAGATTAGATAGACAAACAAACAAACACATAAATGTGGAGAGAAGGGCAGTGCGCGCAGGAGCAAAGGTAAACAGCAGACAGACCTGAATCCTTATCTTTACAAGGTCGACCTCAGAACTTTGTTCAGTTTGTCTCGGTGACGGATAATGGAAGGAAGGGCAGGCAACTGTTCGACTTCATTTAAATAAACAAATAAAAAATAAGATAAACTCTCATGAATAGATAAATAATAACAAAAAAATTGTAAAGTGGAGAAAGCGAGAGCGCGCGAATGCACTCAAGCAAACACAAACAGCACAGCACGATGCGTATTTTTTTTTTAAATTGACAAAATAAATCAAAAATAAAAATAAGTGGAAAAGGCGAGAGTGCGTGAGCACACAGGAGCAAAGACATGCAGCGCAGCTTGATGCGTAGTAAAAAAAATAATAAATAGACAACTGGTCGACCTCATTAGAAATAAAAACCCAAAAGATTAGATAGGCAAACAAACAAACACATAAATGTGGAGAGAAGGGCAGTGCGCGCAGGAGCAAAGGTAAACAGCAGACAGACCTGAATCCTTATCTTTACAAGGTCGACCTCAGAACTTTGTTCAGTTTGTCTCGGTGACGGATAATGGAAGGAAGGGCAGGCAACTGGTCGACTTCATTTAAATAAACAAATAAAAAATAAGACAAACTCTCAGGAATAGATAAATAATAACAAAAAAATTGTAAAGTGGAGAAAGCGAGAGCGCTCGAATGCACTCAAGCAAACACAAACAGCACAGCACGATGCGTATTTTTTTTAAATTCACAAAATAAATCAAAAATAAATCAAAAATAAAAATAAGTGGAAAAGGCGAGAGTGCGCGAGGCAAAGATCCAACAAAAAAAGAGAACTACAGACCAATATCACTAATGAACACAGATGCAAAGCTCCTCAATAAAATATTAGCTAACAGGATCCAGAAAGTGATCAAGAATATCATACATCATGACCAAGTAGGCTTCATCCCTCAGTCACAAGGATGGTTCAACATCCGTAAATCAATCAATGTAATTCACCACATAAACAGAACTAAAATCAAGAATCACATTGTTATCTCAGTCGATGCCCAAAAAGCCTTTGACAAAATACAACATCCATACCTATTAAAAGCTTTGGAGAGAACAGGAATAGATGGAACATTCCTCAAAACAATAAAAGCCATATACAACAGACCAACTGCTAATATCATATTAAATGGAGAGAAACTTAAATCATTCCCCCTAAACACAGGAACAAGACAAGGATGCCCACTCTCCCCACTTCTGTTCAACATAGTACTGGAATCCCTAGCCATAGCAATAAGGCAAGAGGAGGACATCAAAGGGATCCACATCGGCAAGGAAGAAATCAAGTTATCCCTATTCGCAGACGACATGATCTTATATCTCAAGGACCCAAAAAACTCAGTACCCAAACTCCTACATCTAATAAACCAATTTGGCAAAGTAGCAGGATACAAAATCAATCCACAAAAGTCAGCAGCTTTTCTGTACACCAGCAATAGACAAACAGAAAAGGAAATTATGGAAACAATTCCATTTACAGTAGCCAAAAAAAGAATAAAGTACCTAGGGATCAACTTAACCAAGGACGTGACGGACCTATTCAATGAAAACTACAAAAATCTAATAAGGGAAATCAAAGAAGACACAAGGAGATGGAAAGACCTCCCATGCTCATGGGTAGGCAGAATCAATATAGTGAAAATGGCCATACTGCCCAAATTGTTATACAAATTCAATGCAATACCTATCAAAATCCCAGCCACATTCTTCACTGAAATAGAGAAACCAATCCATAAATTCATATGGAACAGCAAAAAACCTAGAATAGCCAAAGCAATTCTAGGCAAAAAACATAGTGCAGGAGGTATCACCATACCAGACTTCAAGCTCTACTACAAGGCCATCATAACAAAAACAGCATGGTATTGGTATAAAAACAGATCGGAAGACCAGTGGATTAGAATTGAAGACCCAGAAATAAAACCGCACTCTTACAGCCAACTGATATTCGACAAAGGAGCTAAAGACATACAATGGAATAAACATAGCCTCTTCAACTACTGGTGCTGGGAGAACTGGGCAGCCATATGCAGAAAACTCAAAGTAGACCCAAGCCTATCACCATGCACCAAGATCAACTCAAAATGGATCAAGGACCTCAACATCAGACCTGAATCCTTGAAACTACTGAAGGACAGAGTAGGAAAGACACTAGAACTTATAGGCACAGGAAGGAACTTCCTGAATAGAGTCCCAGGCGCACAACAAATAGGGGAAAGACTCAACAAATGGGACTACTACAAATTAAAAAGTTTCTGCACAGCTAAGGTCATAGCCACCAAAATAGAAAGACAGCCAACGATATGGGAAAGGATATTTACCAGCACAGCAACAGACAAAGGCCTGATATCTGTCATCTACAGAGAACTCAAAAAACTAAGCCCCTCCAAGCCCAATAAACCTATTAGGAAATGGGCAAAAGAGCTAAAGAGAGACTTCACAAGAGAAGATATAAAAATGGCAAAGAAACACATGAGGAAATGCTCAACATCCCTGCTAGTAAAGGCAATGCAAATAAAAACAACCCTGAGATACCACCTCACCCCAGTTAGAATGGCCTATACTCTGAACTCAGGAAACAACAAATGCTGGAGGGGCTGTGGGGAAAGAGGAACCCTTCTCCATTGTTGGTGGGAGTGCAAATTAGTACAGCCACTTTGGAGAACAGTATGGAGGTTTCTCAAAAAGCTCAATATAGACCTACCCTATGACCCAGCCATACCACTCCTAGGCATCTATCCTAAACAGCAAAACCCAAGATATCAAAAGGACATTTGTACTTCCATGTTTATCGCAGCACAATTCACAATAGCCAAAATTTGGAAACAACCCAGATGCCCCTCCACAGATGAATGGATCCAAAAAATATGGTACTTATACACAATGGAATACTACATAGCGATTAGGAATGGTGAAATATTGTTATTCGCAGGGAAATGGTCAGAACTCGAACAAATAATGTTGAGTGAGACAAGCCTAGAACACAGAAAACAAAGGGGCATGATCTCCCTGATATAGGATTGTTAACAAAAGGAGATGGAGAGACAGTAGAGACCAAGTCTGTGAACACTGTATATGTGCTTGATACATTGTATACTGCATATGGGTCTACCAGACCTAGACAAGGGATGGGAAAACAGGTTGTAAGATATCACAAGAAATGTACACACTCCCCTACTATGTAACTGCACCCTCTTTGCACAGCACCTTGTAAAAAAAATTTATGTTCAATTGATAATAAAAAAAATTAAAAAAAAAGAAATAAAAACCCAAAAGATTAGATAGACAAACAAGCAAACACATAAATGTGGAGAGAAGGGCAGTGCGCGCAGGAGCAAAGGTAAACAGCAGACAGACGTGAATCCTTATCTTTACAAGGTCGACCTCAGAACTTTGTTCAGTTTGTCTCGGTGACGGATAATGGAAGGAAGGGCCGGCAACAGGTCGACTTCATTTAAATAAACAAATAAAAAATAAGATAAACTCTCAGGAATAGATAAATAATAACAAAAAAATTGTAAAGTGGAGAAAGCGAGAGCCCGCGACTGCACTCAAGCAAACACAAACAGCACAGCACGATGCGTATTTTTTTTTAAATTGACAAAATAAATCAAAAATAAAAATAAGTGGAAAAGGCGAGAGTGCGCGAGCACACAGGAGCAAAGACAAGCAGAGCAGCTTGATGCGTAGTAAAAAAAATAATAAATAGACAACTGGTCGACCTCATTAGAAATAAAAACCAAAAAGATTAGATAGACAAACAGACAAACACATAAATGTGGAGAGAAGGGCAGTGCGCGCAGGAGCAAAGGTAAACAGCAGACAGACCTGAATCCTTATCTTTACAAGGTCGACCTTAGAACTTTGTTCAGTTTGTCTCGGTGACGGATAATGGAAGAAAGGGCAGGCAACTGGTCGACTTCATTCAAATAAACAAATAAAAAAGGAGATAAACTCTCAGGAATAGATAAATAATAACAAAAAAATTGTAAAGTGGAGAAAGCATGAGCGCGCGAATGCACTCAAGCAAACACAAACAGCACAGCACGATGCGTATTTTTTTTTAAATTGACAAAATAAATCAAAAAAAAATCAAAAATAAAAATAAGTGGAAAAGGCGAGAGTGCGCGAGCACACAGGAGCAAAGACAAGCAGCGCAGCTTGATGCGTAGTAAAAAAAATAATAAATAGACAACTGGTCGACCTCATTAGAAATAAAAACCCAAAAGATTAGATAGACAAACAAACAAACACATAAATGTGGAGAGAAGGGCAGTGCGCGCAGGAGCAAAGGTAAACAGCAGACAGACCTGAATCCTTATCTTTACAAGGTCGACCTCAGAACTTTGTTCAGTTTGTCTCGGTGACGGATAATGGAAGGAAGGGCAGGCAACTGGTCGACTTCATTTAAATAAACAAATAAAAAATAAGATAAACTCTCAGGAATAGATAAATAATAACAAAAAAATTGTAAAGTGGAGAAAGCGAGAGCGCGCGAATGCACTCAAGCAAACACAAACAGCACAGCACGATGCGTATTTTTTTTTAAAATTGACAAAATAAATCAAAAATAAAAATAAGTGGAAAAGGCGAGAGTGCGCGAGCACACAGGAGCAAAGACAAGCAGCGCAGCTTGATGCGTAGTAAAAAAAATAATAAATAGACAACTGGTCGACCTCATTAGAAATAAAAACCCAAAAGATTAGATAGACAAACAAACAAACACATAAATGTGGAGAGAAGGGCAGTGCGCGCAGGAGCAAAGGTAAACAGCAGACAGACCTGAATCCTTATCTTTACAAGGTCGACCTCAGAACTTTGTTCAGTTTGTCTCGGTGACGGATAATGGAAGGAAGGGCAGGCAACTGGTCGACTTCATTTAAATAAACAAATAAAAAATAAGATAAACTCTCAGGAATAGATAAATAATAACAAAAAAATTGTAAAGTGGAGAAAGCGAGAGCGCGCGAATGCACTCAAGCAAACACAAACAGCACAGCACGATGCGTATTTTTTTAAATTGACAAAATAAATCAAAAATAAATCAAAAATAAAAATAAGTGGAAAAGGCGAGAGTGCGCGAGCACACTGGAGCAAAGACAAGCAGCGCAGCTTGATGTGTAGTAAAAAAAATAATAAATAGACAACTGGTCGACCTCATTAGAAATAAAAACCCAAAAGATTAGATAGAGAAACAAACAAACACATAAATGTGGAGAGAAGGGCAGGGCGCGCAGGAGCAAAGGTAACCAGCAGACAGACCTGAATCCTTATCTTTACAAGGTCGACCTCAGAACTTTGTTCAGTTTGTCTCGGTGACGGATAATGGAAGGAAGGGCAGGCAACTGGTCGACTTCATTCAAATAAACAAATAAAAAATAAGATAAACTCTCAGGAATAGATAAATAATAACAAAAAAATTGTAAAGTGGAGAAAGCGAGAGCGCGCGAATGCACTGAAGCAAACACAAACAGCACAGCACGATGCGTATTTTTTTTAAAAAATTGACAAAATAAATCAAAAATTAATCAAAAATAAAAATAAGTGGAAAAGGCGAGAGTGCGCGAGCACACAGGAGCAAAGACAAGCAGCGCAGCTTGATGCGTAGTAAAAAAAATAATAAATAGACAACTGGTCGACCTCATTAGAAATAAAAACCCAAAAGATTAGATAGACAAACAAACAAACACATAAATGTGGAGAGAAGGGCAGTGCGCGCAGGAGCTACAAAGGTAAACAGCAGACAGACCTGAATCGTTATCTTTACAAGGTCGACCTCAGAACTTTGTTCAGTTTGTCTCGGTGACGGATAATGGAAGGAAGGGCAGGCAACTGGTCGACTTCATTTAAATAAACAAATAAAAAATAAGATAAACTCTCAGGAATAGATAAATAATAACAAAAAAATTGTAAAGTGGAGAATGCAAGAGCGCGCGAATGCACTCAAGCAAACACAAACAGCACAGCACGATGCGTATTTTTTTTAAATTGACAAAATAAATCAAAAATAAATCAAAAATAAAAAGAGTGGAAAAGGCGAGAGTGCGCGAGCACACAGGAGCAAAGACAAGCAGCGCAGCTTGATGCGTAGTAAAAAAAAATAATAAATAGACAACTGGTCGACCTCATTAGAAATAAAAACCCAAAAGATTAGATAGACAAACAAACACATAAATGTGGAGAGAAGGGCAGTGCGCGCAGGAGCAAAGGTAAACAACAGACAGACCTGAATCCTTATCTTTACAAGGTCGACCTCAGAACTTTGTTCAGTTTGTCTCGGTGACGGATAATGGAAGGAAGGGCAGGCAACTGGTCCACTTCATTTAAATAAACAAATAAAAAATAAGATAAACTCTCAGGTATAGATAAATAATAACAAAAAAATTGTAAAGTGGAGAAAGCGAGAGCGCGCGAATGCACTCAAGCCAACACAAACAGCACAGCACGATGCGTGTTTTTTTTAAATTGACAAAATAAATCAAAAATTAATCAAAAATAAAAATAAGTGGAAAAGGCGAGAGTGAGCGAGCACACAGGAGCAAAGACAAGCAGCGCAGCTTGATGCGTAGTAAAAAAAATAATAAATAGACAACTGGTCGACCTCATTAGAAATAAAAACCCAAAAGATTAGATAGACAAACAAACAAACACATAAATGTGGAGAGAAGGGCAGTGCGCGCAGGAGCAAAGGTAAATAGCAGACAGACCTGAATCCTTATATTTACAAGGTCGACCTCAGAACTTTGTTCAGTTTGTCTCGGTGACGGATAATGGAAGGAAGGGCAGGCACCAGGTCGACTTCATTTAAATAAACAAATAAAAAATAAGATAAACTCTCAGGAATAGATAAATAATAACAAAAAAATTGTAAAGTGGAGAAAACGAGAGCGCGCGAATGCACTCAAGCAAACACAAACAGCACAGCACGATGCGTATTTTTTTTTAAATTGACAAAATAAATCAAATATAAATCAAAAATAAAAACAAGTGGAAAAGGCGAGAGTGCGCGAGCACACAGGAGCAAAGACAAGCAGCGCAGCATGATGCGTAGTAAAAAAAATAATAAATAGACAACTGGTCGACCTCATTAGAAATAAAAACCCAAAAGATTAGATAGACAAACAAACAAACACATAAATGTGGAGAGAAGGGCAGTGCGCGCAGGAGCACAGGTAAACAGCAGACAGACCTGAATCCTTATCTTTACAAGGTCGACCTTAGAACTTTGTTCAGTTTGTCTCGGTGACGGATAATGGAAGGAAGGGCAGGCAACAGGTCGACTTCATTTAAATAAACAAATAAAAAATAAGATAAACTCTCAGGAATAGATAAATAATAACAAAAAAATTGTAAAGTGCAGAAAGCGAGAGCGCGCGAATGCACTCAAGCAAACACAAACAGCACAGCACGATGCGTATATTTTTTTAAAATTGACAAAATAAATCAAAAATAAAAATAAGTGGAAAAGGCGAGAGTGCGCGAGCACACAGGAGCAAAGACAAGCAGCGCAGCTTGATGCGTAGTAAAAAAAATAATAAATAGACAACTGGTCGACCTCATTAGAAATAAAAACCCAAAAGATTAGATAGACAAACAAACAAACACATAAATGTGGAGAGAAGGGCAGTGCGTGCAGGAGCAAAGGTAAACAGCAGACAGACCTGAATCCTTATCTTTACAAGGTCGACCTCAGAACTTTGTTCAGTTTGTCTCGGTGACGGATAATGGAAGGAAGGGCAGGCAACTGGTCGACTTCATTTAATTAAACAAATAAAAAATAAGATAAACTCAGGAATAGATAAATAATAACAAAAAAATTGTAAAGTGGAGAAAGCGAGAGCGCGCGAATGCACTCAAGCAAACACAAACAGCACAGCACGATGCGTATTTTTTTTTAAATTGACAAAATAAATCAAAAATAAATCAAAAATAAAAATAAGTGGAAAAGGCGAGAGTGCGCGAGCACACAGGAGCAAAGACAAGCAGCGCAGCTTGATGCGTAGTAAAGAAATAATAAACAGACAACTGGTCGACCTCATTAGAAATAAAAACCCAAAAGATTAGATAGACAAACAAACAAACACATAAATGTGGAGAGAAGGGCAGTGCGCGCAGGAGCAAAGGTAAACAGCAGACAGACTTGAATCCTTATCTTTACAAGGTCGACCTCAGAACTTTGTTCAGTTTGTCTCGGTGACGGATAATGGAGGGAAGGGCAGGCAACTGGTCGACATCATTTAAATAAACAAATAAAAAATAAGATAAACTCTCAGGAATAGATAAATAATAACAAAAAAATTGTAAAGTGGAGAAAGCGAGAGCGCGCAAATGCACTCAAGCAAACACAAACATCACAGCACGATGCGTATTTTTTTTAAATTGACAAAATAAATCAAAAATAAAAATAAGTGGAAAAGGCGAGAGTGCGCGAGCACACAGGAGCAAAGACAAGCAGCGCAGCTTGATGCGTAGTAAAAAAAATAATAAATAGACAACTGTTCGACCTCATTAGAAATAAAAACCCAAAAGATTAGATAGACAAACAAACCAACACATAAATGTGGAGAGAAGGGCAGTGCGCGCAGGAGCAAAGGTAAACAGCAGACAGACCTGAATCCTTATCTTTACAAGGTCGACCTCAGAACTTTGTTCAGTTTGTCTCGGTGACGGATAATGGAGGGAAGGGCAGGCAACTGGTCGACTTCATTTAAATAAACAAATAAAAAATAAGATAAACTCTCAGGAATAGATAAATAATAACAAAAAAATTGTAAAGTGGAGAAAGCGAGAGCGCGCTAATGCACTCAGGCAAACACAAACTGCACAGCACGATGCGTATTTTTTTAAAATTGACAAAATAAATCAAAAATAAAAATAAGTGGAAAAGGCGAGAGTGCGCGAGCACACAGGAGCAAAGACAAGCAGCGCAGCTTGATGCGTAGTAAAAAAAATAATAAATAGGCAACTGGTCGACCTCATTAGAAATAAAAACCCAAAAGATTAGATAGACAAACAAACCAACACATAAATGTGGAGAGAAGGGCAGTGAGCGCAGGAGCAAAGGTAAACAGCAGACAGACTTGAATCCTTATCTTTACAAGGTCGACCTCAGAACTTTGTTCAGTTTGTCTCGGTGACGGATAATGGAGGGAAGGGCAGGCAACTGGTCGACATCATTTAAATAAACAAATAAAAAATAAGATAAACTCTCAGGAATAGATAAATAATAACAAAAAAATTGTAAAGTGGAGAAAGCGAGAGCGCGCGAATGCACTCAAGCAAACACAAACAGCACAGCACGATGCGTATTTTTTTTTAAAAAATTGACAAAATAAATCAAAAATTAATCAAAAATAAAAATAAGTGGAAAAGGCGAGAGTGCGCGAGCACACAGGAGCAAAGACAAGCAGCGCAGCTTGATGCGTAGTAAAAAAAATAATAAATAGACAACTGGTCGACCTCATTAGAAATAAAAACCCAAAAGATTAGATAGACAAACAAACAAACACATAAATGTGGAGAGAAGGGCAGTGCGCGCAGGAGCTACAAAGGTAAACAGCAGACAGACCTGAATCGTTATCTTTACAAGGTCGACCTCAGAACTTTGTTCAGTTTGTCTCGGTGACGGATAATGGAAGGAAGGGCAGGCAACTGGTCGACTTCATTTAAATAAACAAATAAAAAATAAGATAAACTCTCAGGAATAGATAAATAATAACAAAAAAATTGTAAAGTGGAGAATGCAAGAGCGCGCGAATGCACTCAAGCAAACACAAACAGCACAGCACGATGCGTATTTTTTTTAAATTGACAAAATAAATCAAAAATAAATCAAAAATAAAAAGAGTGGAAAAGGCGAGAGTGCGCGAGCACACAGGAGCAAAGACAAGCAGCGCAGCTTGATGCGTAGTAAAAAAAAATAATAAATAGACAACTGGTCGACCTCATTAGAAATAAAAACCCAAAAGATTAGATAGACAAACAAACACATAAATGTGGAGAGAAGGGCAGTGCGCGCAGGAGCAAAGGTAAACAACAGACAGACCTGAATCCTTATCTTTACAAGGTCGACCTCAGAACTTTGTTCAGTTTGTCTCGGTGACGGATAATGGAAGGAAGGGCAGGCAACTGGTCCACTTCATTTAAATAAACAAATAAAAAATAAGATAAACTCTCAGGTATAGATAAATAATAACAAAAAAATTGTAAAGTGGAGAAAGCGAGAGCGCGCGAATGCACTCAAGCCAACACAAACAGCACAGCACGATGCGTGTTTTTTTTAAATTGACAAAATAAATCAAAAATTAATCAAAAATAAAAATAAGTGGAAAAGGCGAGAGTGAGCGAGCACACAGGAGCAAAGACAAGCAGCGCAGCTTGATGCGTAGTAAAAAAAATAATAAATAGACAACTGGTCGACCTCATTAGAAATAAAAACCCAAAAGATTAGATAGACAAACAAACAAACACATAAATGTGGAGAGAAGGGCAGTGCGCGCAGGAGCAAAGGTAAATAGCAGACAGACCTGAATCCTTATATTTACAAGGTCGACCTCAGAACTTTGTTCAGTTTGTCTCGGTGACGGATAATGGAAGGAAGGGCAGGCACCAGGTCGACTTCATTTAAATAAACAAATAAAAAATAAGATAAACTCTCAGGAATAGATAAATAATAACAAAAAAATTGTAAAGTGGAGAAAACGAGAGCGCGCGAATGCACTCAAGCAAACACAAACAGCACAGCACGATGCGTATTTTTTTTTAAATTGACAAAATAAATCAAATATAAATCAAAAATAAAAACAAGTGGAAAAGGCGAGAGTGCGCGAGCACACAGGAGCAAAGACAAGCAGCGCAGCATGATGCGTAGTAAAAAAAATAATAAATAGACAACTGGTCGACCTCATTAGAAATAAAAACCCAAAAGATTAGATAGACAAACAAACAAACACATAAATGTGGAGAGAAGGGCAGTGCGCGCAGGAGCACAGGTAAACAGCAGACAGACCTGAATCCTTATCTTTACAAGGTCGACCTTAGAACTTTGTTCAGTTTGTCTCGGTGACGGATAATGGAAGGAAGGGCAGGCAACAGGTCGACTTCATTTAAATAAACAAATAAAAAATAAGATAAACTCTCAGGAATAGATAAATAATAACAAAAAAATTGTAAAGTGCAGAAAGCGAGAGCGCGCGAATGCACTCAAGCAAACACAAACAGCACAGCACGATGCGTATATTTTTTTAAAATTGACAAAATAAATCAAAAATAAAAATAAGTGGAAAAGGCGAGAGTGCGCGAGCACACAGGAGCAAAGACAAGCAGCGCAGCTTGATGCGTAGTAAAAAAAATAATAAATAGACAACTGGTCGACCTCATTAGAAATAAAAACCCAAAAGATTAGATAGACAAACAAACAAACACATAAATGTGGAGAGAAGGGCAGTGCGTGCAGGAGCAAAGGTAAACAGCAGACAGACCTGAATCCTTATCTTTACAAGGTCGACCTCAGAACTTTGTTCAGTTTGTCTCGGTGACGGATAATGGAAGGAAGGGCAGGCAACTGGTCGACTTCATTTAATTAAACAAATAAAAAATAAGATAAACTCAGGAATAGATAAATAATAACAAAAAAATTGTAAAGTGGAGAAAGCGAGAGCGCGCGAATGCACTCAAGCAAACACAAACAGCACAGCACGATGCGTATTTTTTTTTAAATTGACAAAATAAATCAAAAATAAATCAAAAATAAAAATAAGTGGAAAAGGCGAGAGTGCGCGAGCACACAGGAGCAAAGACAAGCAGCGCAGCTTGATGCGTAGTAAAGAAATAATAAACAGACAACTGGTCGACCTCATTAGAAATAAAAACCCAAAAGATTAGATAGACAAACAAACAAACACATAAATGTGGAGAGAAGGGCAGTGCGCGCAGGAGCAAAGGTAAACAGCAGACAGACTTGAATCCTTATCTTTACAAGGTCGACCTCAGAACTTTGTTCAGTTTGTCTCGGTGACGGATAATGGAGGGAAGGGCAGGCAACTGGTCGACATCATTTAAATAAACAAATAAAAAATAAGATAAACTCTCAGGAATAGATAAATAATAACAAAAAAATTGTAAAGTGGAGAAAGCGAGAGCGCGCAAATGCACTCAAGCAAACACAAACATCACAGCACGATGCGTATTTTTTTTAAATTGACAAAATAAATCAAAAATAAAAATAAGTGGAAAAGGCGAGAGTGCGCGAGCACACAGGAGCAAAGACAAGCAGCGCAGCTTGATGCGTAGTAAAAAAAATAATAAATAGACAACTGTTCGACCTCATTAGAAATAAAAACCCAAAAGATTAGATAGACAAACAAACCAACACATAAATGTGGAGAGAAGGGCAGTGCGCGCAGGAGCAAAGGTAAACAGCAGACAGACCTGAATCCTTATCTTTACAAGGTCGACCTCAGAACTTTGTTCAGTTTGTCTCGGTGACGGATAATGGAGGGAAGGGCAGGCAACTGGTCGACTTCATTTAAATAAACAAATAAAAAATAAGATAAACTCTCAGGAATAGATAAATAATAACAAAAAAATTGTAAAGTGGAGAAAGCGAGAGCGCGCTAATGCACTCAGGCAAACACAAACTGCACAGCACGATGCGTATTTTTTTAAAATTGACAAAATAAATCAAAAATAAAAATAAGTGGAAAAGGCGAGAGTGCGCGAGCACACAGGAGCAAAGACAAGCAGCGCAGCTTGATGCGTAGTAAAAAAAATAATAAATAGGCAACTGGTCGACCTCATTAGAAATAAAAACCCAAAAGATTAGATAGACAAACAAACCAACACATAAATGTGGAGAGAAGGGCAGTGAGCGCAGGAGCAAAGGTAAACAGCAGACAGACCTGAATCCTTATCTTTACAAGGTCGACCTCAGAACTTTTTTCAGTTTGTCTCGGTGACGGATAATGGAAGGAAGGGCAGGCAACTGGTCGACTTCATTTAAATAAACAAATAAAAAATAAGATAAACTCTCAGGAATAGATAAATAATAACAAAAAATTGTAAAGTGGAGAAAGCGAGAGCGCGCGAATGCACTCAAGCAAACACAAACAGCACAGCACGATGCGTATTTTTTTTTAAAAAATTGACAAAATAAATCAAAAATAAAAATAAGTGGAAAAGGCGAGAGAGCGCGAGCACACAGGAGCAAAGACAAGCAGCGCAGCTTGATGCGTAGTAAAAAATATAATAAATAGACAACTGGTCGACCTCATTAGAAATAAAAACCCAAAAGATTAGATAGACAAATAAACACATAAATGTGGAGAGTAGGGCAGTGTGCGCAGGAGCAAAGGTAAACAGCAGACAGACCTGAATCCTTATCTTTACAAGGTCGACCTCAGAACTTTGTTCAGTTTGTCTCGGTGACGGATAATGGAAGGAAGGGCAGGCAACTGGTCGACTTCATTTAAATAAACAAATAAAAAATAAGATAAACTCTCAGGAATAGATAAATAATAACAAAAAAATTGTAAAGTGGAGAAAGCGAGAGCGCGCGAATGCACTCAAGCAAACACAAACAGCACAGCAGGATGCGTATTTTTTTTAAATTGACAAAATAAATCAAAAATAAATCAAAAATAAAAATAAGGGGCTGGGGATATGGCCTAGTGGCAAGAGTGCCTGCCTCGTATACATGAGGCCCTGGGTTTGATTCCCCAGCACCACATATACAGAAAATGGCCAGAAGTGGCGCTGTGGCTCAAGTGGCAGAGTGCTAGCCTTGAGCAAGAAGAAGCCAGGGACAGTGCTCAGGCCCTGAGTCCAAGCCCCAGGACTGGCAAAAAAAAAAAATAAAATAAAATAAAAAAAAAAATAAAATAAAAATAAGTGGGAAGACCGAGAGTGCGCGAGCACACAGGAGCAAAGACAAGCAGCGCAGCTTGATGCGTAGTAAAAAAAATAATAAATAGACAACTGGTCGACCTCATTAGAAATAAAAACCCAAAAGATTAGATAGACAAACAAACAAACACATAAATGTGGAGAGAAGGGCAGTGCGCGCAGGAGCAAAGGTAAACAGCAGACAGACCTGAATCCTTATCTTTACAAGGTCGACCTCAGAACTTTGTTCAGTTTGTCTCGGTGACGGATAATGGAAGGAAGGGCAGGCAACTGGTCGACTTCATTTAAATAAACAAATAAAAAATAAGATAAACTCTCAGGAATAGATAAATAATAACAAAATAATTGTAAAGTGGAGAAAGCGAGAGCGCGCGAATGCACTCAAGCAAACACAAACAGCACAGCACGATGCGTATTTTCTTTTAAAATTGACAAAATAAATCAAAAATAAATCAAAAATAAAAATAAGTGTAAAAGGCGAGAGTGCGCGAGCACACAGGAGCAAAGACAAGCACCGCAGCTTGATGCGTAGTAAAAAAAATAATAAATAGACAACTGGTCGACCTCATTAGAAATAAAAACCCAAAAGATTAGATAGACAAATAAACACATAAATGTGGAGAGAAGGGCAGTGCACGCAGGAGCAAAGGTAAACAGCAGACAGACCTGAATACTTATCTTTACAAGGTCGACCTCAGAACTTTGTTCAGTTTGTCTCGGTGACGGATAATGGAAGGAAGGGCAGGCAACTGGTCGACTTCATTTAAATAAACAAATAAAAAATAAGATAAACTCTCAGGAATAGATAAATAATAACAAAAAATTGTAAAGTGGAGAAAGCGAGAGCGCGCGAATGCACTCAAGCAAACACAAACAGCACAGCACGATGCGTATTTTCTTTTAAAATTGACAAAATAAATCAAAAATAAATCAAAAATAAAAATAAGTGTAAAAGGCGAGAGTGCGCGAGCACACAGGAGCAAAGACAAGCAGCGCAGCTTGATGCGTAGTAAAAAAAATAATAAATAGACAACTGGTCGACCTCATTAGAAATAAAAACCCAAAAGATTAGATAGACAAACAAACAAACACATAAATGTGTAGAGAAGGGCAGTGCGCGCAGGAGCAAAGGTAAACAGCAGACAGACCTGTATCCTTATCTTTACAAGGTCGACCTCAGAACTTTGTTCAGTTTGTCTCGGTGACGGATAATGGAAGGAAGGGCAGGCAATTGTTCGACTTCATTTAAATAAACAAATAAAAAATAAGATAAACTCTCAGGAATAGATAAATAATAACAAAAACATTGTAAAGTGGAGAAAGAGAGAGCGCGCGAATGCACTCAAGCAAACACAAACAGCACAGCACGATGCGTATTTTTTTTTAAATTGACAAAATAAATCAAAAATAAATCAAAAATAAAAATAAGTGGAAAAGGCGAGAGTGCGCGAGCACACAGGAGCAAAGACAAGCAGCGCAGCTTGATGCGTAGTAAAAAAAATAATAAATAGACAACTGTTCGACCTCATTAGAAATAAAAACCCAAAAGATTAGATAGACAAACAAACCAACACATAAATGTGGAGAGAAGGGCAGTGCGCGCAGGAGCAAAGGTAAACAGCAGACAGACCTGAATCCTTATCTTTACAAGGTCGACCTCAGAACTTTTTTCAGTTTGTCTCGGTGACGGATAATGGAAGGAAGGGCAGGCAACTGGTCGACTTCATTTAAATAAACAAATAAAAAATAAGATAAACTCTCAGGAATAGATAAATAATAACAAAAAATTGTAAAGTGGAGAAAGCGAGAGCGCGCGAATTCACTCAAGCAAACACAAACAGCACAGCACGATGCGTATTTTTTTTAAAAAATTGACAAAATAAATCAAAAATAAAAATAAGTGGAAAAGGCGAGAGAGCGCGAGCACACAGGAGCAAAGACAAGCAGCGCAGCTTGATGCGTAGTAAAAAAAATAATAAATAGACAACTGGTCGACCTCATTAGAAATAAAAACCCAAAAGATTAGATAGACAAATAAACACATAAATGTGGAGAGTAGGGCAGTGTGCGCAGGAGCAAAGGTAAACAGCAGACAGACCTGAATCCTTATCTTTACAAGGTCGACCTCAGAACTTTGTTCAGTTTGTCTCGGTGACGGATAATGGAAGGAAGGGCAGGCAACTGGTCGACTTCATTTAAATAAACAAATAAAAAATAAGATAAACTCTCAGGAATAGATAAATAATAACAAAAAAATTGTAAAGTGGAGAAAGCGAGAGCGCGCGAATGCACTCAAGCAAACACAAACAGCACAGCAGGATGCGTATTTTTTTTAAATTGACAAAATAAATCAAAAATAAATCAAAAATAAAAATAAGGGGCTGGGGATATGGCCTAGTGGCAAGAGTGCCTGCCTCGTATACATGAGGCCCTGGGTTTGATTCCCCAGCACCACATATACAGAAAATGGCCAGAAGTGGCGCTGTGGCTCAAGTGGCAGAGTGCTAGCCTTGAGCAAGAAGAAGCCAGGGACAGTGCTCAGGCCCTGAGTCCAAGCCCCAGGACTGGCAAAAAAAAAAAATAAAATAAAATAAAAAAAATAAAAATAAAAATAAGTGGGAAGACCGAGAGTGCGCGAGCACACAGGAGCAAAGACAAGCAGCGCAGCTTGATGCGTAGTAAAAAAAATAATAAATAGGCAACTGGTCGACCTCATTAGAAATAAAAACCCAAAAGATTAGATAGACAAACAAACCAACACATAAATGTGGAGAGAAGGGCAGTGAGCGCAGGAGCAAAGGTAAACAGCAGACAGACCTGAATCCTTATCTTTACAAGGTCGACCTCAGAACTTTTTTCAGTTTGTCTCGGTGACGGATAATGGAAGGAAGGGCAGGCAACTGGTCGACTTCATTTAAATAAACAAATAAAAAATAAGATAAACTCTCAGGAATAGATAAATAATAACAAAAAAATTGTAAGGTGGAGAAAGCGAGAGCGCGCGAATGCACTCAAGCAAACACAAACAGCACAGCACGATGCGTATTTTTTTTAAATTGACAAAATAAATCAAAAATAAATCAAAAATAAAAATAAGTGGGAAGGCCGAGAGTGCGCGAGCACACAGGAGCAAAGACAAGCAGCGCAGCTTGATGCGTAGTAAAAAAAATAATAAATAGACAACTGGTCGACCTCATTAGAAATAAAAACCCAAAAGATTAGATAGACAAACAAACAAACACATAAATGTGGAGAGAAGGGCAGTGCGCGCAGGAGCA
Organism: Perognathus longimembris pacificus; assembly: GCF_023159225.1. Classification (NCBI taxonomy): domain Eukaryota; kingdom Metazoa; phylum Chordata; class Mammalia; order Rodentia; family Heteromyidae; genus Perognathus; species Perognathus longimembris. The sequence continues at coordinate 27,083 of NW_025957828.1, forward strand.
AAGGTAAACAGCAGACAGACCTGAATCCTTATCTTTACAAGGTCGACCTCAGAACTTTGTTCAGTTTGTCTCGGTGACGGATAATGGAAGGAAGGGCAGGCAACTGGTCGACTTCATTTAAATAAACAAATAAAAAATAAGATAAACTCTCAGGAATAGATAAATAATAACAAAATAATTGTAAAGTGGAGAAAGCGAGAGCGCGCGAATGCACTCAAGCAAACACAAACAGCACAGCACGATGCGTATTTTCTTTTAAAATTGACAAAATAAATCAAAAATAAAAATAAGTGGAAAAGGCGAGAGTGCGCGAGCACACAGGAGCAAAGACAAGCAGCGCAGCTTGATGCGTAGTAAAAAAAAATAATAAATAGACAACTGTTCGACCTCATTAGAAATAAAAACCCAAAAGATTAGATAGACAAACAAACCAACACATAAATGTGGAGAGAAGGGCAGTGCGCGCAGGAGCAAAGGTAAACAGCAGACAGACCTGAATCCTTATCTTTACAAGGTCGACCTCAGAACTTTGTTCAGTTTGTCTCGGTGACGGATAATGGAGGGAAGGGCAGGCAACTGGTCGACTTCATTTAAATAAACAAATAAAAAATAAGATAAACTCTCAGGAATAGATAAATAATAACAAAAAAATTGTAAAGTGGAGAAAGCGAGAGCGCGCAAATGCACTCAGGCAAACACAAACAGCACAGCACGATGAGTATTTTTTTTAAATTGACAAAATAAATCAAAAATAAAAATAAGTGGAAAAGGCGAGATTGCGCGAGCTCACAGGAGCAAAGACAAGCAGCGCAGCTTGATGCGTAGTAAAAAAAATAATAAATAGGCAACTGGTCGACCTCATTAGAAATAAAAACCCAAAAGATTAGATAGACAAACAAACCAACACATAAATGTGGAGAGAAGGGCAGTGAGCGCAGGAGCAAAGGTAAACAGCAGACAGACCTGAATCCTTATCTTTACAAGGTCGACCTCAGAACTTTTTTCAGTTTGTCTCGGTGACGGATAATGGAAGGAAGGGCAGGCAACTGGTCGACTTCATTTAAATAAACAAATAAAAAATAAGATAAACTCTCAGGAATAGATAAATAATAACAAAAAAATTGTAAAGTGGAGAAAGCGAGAGCGCGCGAATGCACTCAAGCAAACACAAACAGCACAGCACGATGCGTATTTTTTTTTTAAATTGAAAAAATAAATCAAAAATAAATCAAAAATAAAAATAAGTGGGAAGGCCGAGAGTGCGCGAGCACACAGGAGCAAAGACAAGCAGCGCAGCTTGATGCGTAGTAAAAAAAATAATAAATAGACAACTGGTCGACCTCATTAGAAATAAAAACCCAAAAGATTAGATAGACAAACAAACAAACACATAAATGTGGAGAGAAGGGCAGTGCGCGCAGGAGCAAAGGTAAACAGCAGACAGACCTGTATCCTTATCTTTACAAGGTCGACCTCAGAACTTTGTTCAGTTTGTCTCGGTGACGGATAATGGAAGGAAGGGCAGGCAACTGGTCGACTTCATTTAAATAAACAAATAAAAAATAAGATAAACTCTCAGGAATAGATAAATAATAACAAAATAATTGTAAAGTGGAGAAAGCGAGAGCGCGCGAATGCACTCAAGCAAACACAAACAGCACAGCACGATGCGTATTTTCTTTTAAAATTGACAAAATAAATCAAAAATAAATCAAAAATAAAAATAAGTGTAAAAGGCGAGAGTGCGCGAGCACACAGGAGCAAAGACAAGCACCGCAGCTTGATGCGTAGTAAAAAAAATAATAAATAGACAACTGGTCGACCTCATTAGAAATAAAAACCCAAAAGATTAGATAGACAAATAAACACATAAATGTGGAGAGAAGGGCAGTGCACGCAGGAGCAAAGGTAAACAGCAGACAGACCTGAATCCTTATCTTTACAAGGTCGACCTCAGAACTTTGTTCAGTTTGTCTCGGTGACGGATAATGGAAGGAAGGGCAGGCAACTGGTCGACTTCATTTAAATAAACAAATAAAAAATAAGATAAACTCTCAGGAATAGATAAATAATAACAAAAAATTGTAAAGTGGAGAAAGCGAGAGCGCGCGAATGCACTCAAGCAAACACAAACAGCACAGCACGATGCGTATTTTTTTTAAATTGACAAAATAAATGAAAAATAAATCAAAAATAAAAATAAGTGGAAAAGGCGAGAGTGCGCGAGCACACAGGAGCAAAGACAAGCAGCGCAGCTTGATGCGTAGTAAAAAAAATAATAAATAGACAACTGGTCGACCTCATTAGAAATAAAAACCCAAAAGATTAGATAGACAAACAAACAAACACATAAATGTGGAGAGAAGGGCAGTGCGCGCAGGAGCAAAGGTAAACAGCAGACAGACCTGAATCCTTATCTTTACAAGGTCGACCTCAGAACTTTGTTCAGTTTGTCTCGGTGACGGATAATGGAAGGAAGGGCAGGCAACTGGTCGACTTCATTTAAATAAACAAATAAAAAATAAGATAAACTCTCAGGAATAGATAAATAATAACAAAAAAATTGTAAAGTGGATAAAGCGAGAGCGCGCGAATGCACTCAACCAAACACAAACAGCAATGCACGATGCGTATTTTCTTTTAAAATTGACAAAATAAATCAAAAATAAATCAAAAATAAAAATAAGTGGAAAAGGCGAGAGTGCGCGAGCACACAGGAGCAAAGACAAGCAGCGCAGCTTGATGCGTAGTAAAGAAATAATAAACAGACAACTGGTCGACCTCATTAGAAATAAAAACCCAAAAGATTAGATAGACAAACAAACAAACACATAAATGTGGAGAGAAGGGCAGTGCGCGCAGGAGCAAAGGTAAACAGCAGACAGACCTGAATCCTTATCTTTACAAGGTCGACCTCAGAACTTTGTTCAGTTTGTCTCGGTGACGGATAATGGAGGGAAGGGCAGGCAACTGGTCGACATCATTTAAATAAACAAATAAAAAATAAGATAAACTCTCAGGAATAGATAAATAATAACAAAAAAATTGTAAAGTGGAGAAAGCGAGAGCGCGCAAATGCACTCAAGCAAACACAAACATCACAGCACGATGCGTATTTTTTTTAAATTGACAAAATAAATCAAAATTAAAAATAAGTGGAAAAGGCGAGAGTGCGCGAGCACACAGGAGCAAAGACAAGCAGCGCAGCTTGATGCGTAGTAAAAAAAATAATAAATAGACAACTGTTCGACCTCATTAGAAATAAAAACCCAAAAGATTAGATAGACAAACAAACCAACACATAAATGTGGAGAGAAGGGCAGTGCGCGCAGGAGCAAAGGTAAACAGCAGACAGACCTGAATCCTTATCTTTACAAGGTCGACCTCAGAACTTTGTTCAGTTTGTCTCGGTGACGGATAATGGAGGGAAGGGCAGGCAACTGGTCGACTTCATTTCAATAAACAAATAAAAAATAAGATAAACTCTAAGGAATAGATAATAACAAAAAAATTGTAAAGTGGAGAAAGCGAGAGCGCGCAAATGCACTCAGGCAAACACAAACAGCACAGCACGATGCGTATTTTTTTTAAATTGACAAAATAAATCAAAAATAAAAATAAGTGGAAAAGGCGAGAGTGCGCGAGCACACAGGAGCAAAGACAAGCAGCGCAGCTTGATGCGTAGTAAAAAAAATAATAAATAGGCAACTAGTCGACCTCATTAGAAATAAAAACCCAAAAGATTAGATAGACAAACAAACCAACACATAAATGTGGAGAGAAGGGCAGTGAGCGCAGGAGCAAAGGTAAACAGCAGACAGACCTGAATCCTTATCTTTACAAGGTCGACCTCAGAACTTTTTTCAGTTTGTCTCGGTGACGGATAATGGAAGGAAGGGCAGGCAACTGGTCGACTTCATTTAAATAAACAAATAAAAAATAAGATAAACTCTCAGGAATAGATAAATAATAACAAAAAAATTGTAAAGTGGAGAAAGCGAGAGCGCGCGAATGCACTCAAGCAAACACAAACAGCACAGCACGATGCGTATTTTTTTTAAATTGACAAAATAAATCAAAAATAAATCAAAAATAAAAATAAGTGGGAAGGCCGAGAGTGCGCGAGCACACAGGAGCAAAGACAAGCAGCGCAGCTTGATGCGTAGTAAAAAAAATAATAAATAGACAACTGGTCGACCTCATTAGAAATAAAAACCCAAAAGATTAGATAGACAAACAAACAAACACATAAATGTGGAGAGAAGGGCAGTGCGCGCAGGAGCAAAGGTAAACAGCAGACAGACCTGAATCCTTATCTTTACAAGGTCGACCTCAGAACTTTGTTCAGTTTGTCTCGGTGACGGATAATGGAAGGAAGGGCAGGCAACTGGTCGACTTCATTTAAATAAACAAATAAAAAATAAGATAAACTCTCAGGAATAGATAAATAATAACAAAATAATTGTAAAGTGGAGAAAGCGAGAGCGCGCGAATGCACTCAAGCAAACACAAACAGCACAGCACGATGCGTATTTTCTTTTAAAATTGACAAAATAAATCAAAAATAAATCAAAAATAAAAATAAGTGTAAAAGGCGAGAGTGCGCGAGCACACAGGAGCAAAGACAAGCACCGCAGCTTGATGCGTAGTAAAAAAAATAATAAATAGACAACTGGTCGACCTCATTAGAAATAAAAACCCAAAAGATTAGATAGACAAATAAACATATAAATGTGGAGAGAAGGGCAGTGCACGCAGGAGCAAAGGTAAACAGCAGACAGACCTGAATCCTTATCTTTACAAGGTCGACCTCAGAACTTTGTTCAGTTTGTCTCGGTGACGGATAATGGAAGGAAGGGCAGGCAACTGGTCGACTTCATTTAAATAAACAAATAAAAAATAAGATAAACTCTCAGGAATAGATAAATAATAACAAAAAATTGTAAAGTGGAGAAAGCGAGAGCGCGCGAATGCACTCAAGCAAACACAAACAGCACAGCACGATGCGTATTTTCTTTTAAAATTGACAAAATAAATCAAAAATAAATCAAAAATAAAAATAAGTGGAAAAGGCGAGAGTGCGCGAGCACACAGGAGCAAAGACAAGCAGCGCAGCTTGATGCGTAGTAAAAAAAATAATAAATAGACAACTGGTCGACCTCATTAGAAATAAAAACCCAAAAGATTAGATAGACAAACAAACAAACACATAAATGTGTAGAGAAGGGCAGTGCGCGCAGGAGCAAAGGTAAACAGCAGACAGACCTGAATCCTTATCTTTACAAGGTCGACCTCAGAACTTTGTTCAGTTTGTCTCGGTGACGGATAATGGAAGGAAGGGCAGGCAACTGGTCGACTTCATTTAAATAAACAAATAAAAAATAAGATAAACTCTCAGGAATAGATAAATAATAACAAAAAATTGTAAAGTGGAGAAAGCGAGAGCGCGCGAATGCACTCAAGCAAACACAAACAGCACAGCACGATGCGTATTTTTTTTAAATTGACAAAATAAATGAAAAATAAATCAAAAATAAAAATAAGTGGAAAAGGCGAGAGTGCGCGAGCACACAGGAGCAAAGACAAGCAGCGCAGCTTGATGCGTAGTAAAAAAAATAATAAATAGACAACTGGTCGACCTCATTAGAAATAAAAACCCAAAAGATTAGATAGACAAACAAACAAACACATAAATGTGGAGAGAAGGGCAGTGCGCGCAGGAGCAAAGGTAAACAGCAGACAGACCTGAATCCTTATCTTTACAAGGTCGACCTCAGAACTTTGTTCAGTTTGTCTCGGTGACGGATAATGGAAGGAAGGGCAGGCAACTGGTCGACTTCATTTAAATAAACAAATAAAAAATAAGATAAACTCTCAGGAATAGATAAATAATAACAAAATAATTGTAAAGTGGAGAAAGCGAGAGCGCGCGAATGCACTCAAGCAAACACAAACAGCACAGCACGATGCGTATTTTCTTTTAAAATTGACAAAATAAATCAAAAATAAATCAAAAATAAAAATAAGTGTAAAAGGCGAGAGTGCGCGAGCACACAGGAGCAAAGACAATCAGCGCAGCTTGATGCGTAGTAAAAAAAATAATAAATAGACAACTGGTCGACCTCATTAGAAATAAAAACCCAAAAGATTAGATAGACAAATAAACACATAAATGTGGAGAGAAGGGCAGTGCACGCAGGAGCAAAGGTAAACAGCAGACAGACCTGAATCCTTATCTTTACAAGGTCGACCTCAGAACTTTGTTCAGTTTGTCTCGGTGACGGATAATGGAAGGAAGGGCAGGCAACTGGTCGACTTCATTTAAATAAACAAATAAAAAATAAGATAAACTCTCAGGAATAGATAAATAATAACAAAAAAATTGTAAAGTGGAGAAAACGAGAGCGCGCGAATGCACTCAAGCAAACACAAACAGCACAGCACGATGCGTATTTTTTTTAATTGACAAAATAAATCAAAAATAAATCAAAAATAAAAATAAGCGGAAAAGGCGAGAGTGCGCGAGCACACAGGAGCAAAGACAAGCAGCGCAGCTTGATGCGTAGTAAAAAAAATAATAAATAGACAACTGGTCGACCTCATTAGAAATAAAAACCCAAAGATAGATAGACAAACAAACAAACACATAAATGTGGAGAGAAGGGCAGTGCGCGCAGGGAGCAAAGGTAAACAGCAGAGAGACCTGAATCCTTATCTTTACAAGGTCGACCTCAGAACTTTGTTCAGTTTGTCTCGGTGACGGATAATGGAAGGAAGGGCAGGCAACTGGTCGACTTCATTTAAATAAACAAATAAAAAATAAGATAAACTCTCAGGAATAGATAAATAATAACAAAAAAATTGTAAGTGGAGAGAAGCGAGAGCGCGCGAATGCACTCAAGCAAACACAACAGCACAGCACGATGCGTATTTTTTTTAAATTGACAAAATAAATGAAAAATAAATCAAAAATAAAAATAAGTGGAAAAGGCGAGAGTGCGCGAGCACACAGGAGCAAAGACAAACAGCGCAGCTTGATGCGTAGTAATGAAAATAATAAATAGACAACTGGTCGACCTCATTAGAAATAAAAACCAAAAGATTAGATAGACAAACAAACAAACACATAAATGTGGAGAGAAGGGCAGTGCGGGCAGGAGCAAAGGTAAACAGCAGACAGACCTGAATCCTTATCTTTACAAGGTCGACCTTAGAACTTTGTTCAGTTTGTCTCGGTGACAGATAATGGAAGGAAGGGCAGGCAATTGGTAGACTTCATTTAAATAAACAAATAAAAAATAAGATAAACTCTCAGGAATAGAGAAATAATAACAAAAAAATTGTAAAGTGGAGGAAAGCGAGAGCGCGCGAATGCACTCAAGCAAACGCAAACAGCACAGCACGATGCGTATTTTTTTTTTAAATTGACAAAATAAATCAAAATAAAAATAAGTGGAAAAGGCGAGAGTGCGCGAGCACACAGGAGCAAAGACAAGCAGCGCACCTTGATGCGAACTAAAAAAAATAATAAATAGACAACTGGTCGACCTCATTAGAAATAAAAACCCAAAAGATTAGATAGACAAACACACAAACAAATAAATGTGGAGAGAAGGGCAGTGCGCGCAGGAGCAAAGGTAAACAGCAGACAGACCTGAATCCTTATCTTTACAAGTTCGACCTCAGAACTTTGTTCAGTTTGTCTCGGTGACGGACAATGGAAGGAAGGGCAGGCAACTGGTCGACTTCATTTAAATAAACAAATAAAAATAAGATAAACTCTCAGGAATAGATAAATAATAACAAAAAAATTGTAAAGTGGAGAAAGCGAGAGCGCGCGAATGCACTCAAGCAAACACAAACAGCACAGCACGATGCATATTTTTTTTAATTGACAAAATAAATCAAAAATAAATCAAAAATAAAAATAAGTGGAAAAGGCGAGAGTGCGCCAGCACACAGGAACAAAGACAAGCAGCGCAGCTTGATGCGTAGTAAAAAAAATAATAAATAGACAACTGGTCGACCTCATTAGAAATAAAAACCCAAAAGATTAGATAGACAAACAAACAAACACATAAATGTGGAGAGAAGGGCAGTGCGCGCAGGAGCAAAGGTAAACAGCAGACAGACCTGAATCCTTATCTTTACAAGGTCGACCTCAGAACTTTGTTCAGTTTGTCTCGGTGACGGATAATGGAAGGAAGGGCAGGCAACTGGTCGACTTCATTTAAATAAACAAAAAAAATAAGATAAACTCTCAGGAATAGATAAATAATAACAAAAAAATTGTAAAGTGGAGAAAGCGAGAGCGCGCGAATGCACTCAAGCAACCACAAACAGCACAGCACGATGCGTATTTTTTTTTAAAATTGACAAAATAAATCAAAAATAAATCAAAAATAAAAATAAGTGGAAAAGGTGAGAGTGCGCGAGCACACAGGAGCAAAGACAAGCAGCGCAGCTTGATGCGTAGTAAAAAAAATAATAAATAGACAACTGGTCGACCTCATTAGAAATAAAAACCCAAAAGATTAGATAGACAAACAAACAAACACATAAATGTGGAGAGAAGGGCAGTGCGCGCAGGAGCAAAGGTAAACAGCAGACAGACCTGAATCCTTATCTTTACAAGGTCGACCTCAGAACTTTGTTCAGTTTGTCTCGGTGAGGAATAATGGAAGGAAGGGCAGGCAACTGGTCGACTTCATTTAAATAAACAAATAAAAAATAAGATAAACTCTCAGGAATAGATAAATAATAACAAAAAAATTGTAAAGTGGAGAAAGCGAGAGCGCGCGAATGCACTCAAGCAAACACAAACAGCACAGCACGATGCGTATTTTTTTTTAAAATTGACAAAATAAATCAAAAATAAATCAAAAATAAAAATAAGTGGAAAAAGCGAGAGTGCGCGAGCACACAGGAGCAAAGACAAGCAGCGCAGCTTGATGCGAAGTAAAAAAAATAATAAATAGACAACTGGTCGACCTCATTAGAAGTAAATACCCAAAAGATTAGATAGACAAACAAACAAACACATAAATGTGGAGAGAAGGGCAGTGCGCGCAGGAGCAAAGGTAAACAGCAGACAGACCTGAATCCTTATCTTTACAAGGTCGACCTCAGAACTTTGTTCAGTTTGTCTCGGTGACGGATAATGGAAGGAAGGGCAGGCAACTGGTCGACTTCATTTAAATAAACAAATAAATAATAAGATAAACTCTCAGGAATAGATAAATAATAACAAAAAAATTGTAAGTGGAGAAAGCGAGAGCGCGCGAATGCACTCAAGCAAACACAAACAGCACAGCACGATGCGTATTTTTTTTAATTGACAAAATAAATCAAAAATAAATCAAAATAAAAATAAGTGGAAAAGGCGAGAGTGCGCGAGCACACAGGAGCAAAGACAAGCAGCGCAGCTTGATGCGTAGTAAAAAAAATAATAAATAGACAACTGGTCGACCTCATTAGAAATAAAAACCCAAAAGATTAGATAGATAAACAAACAAACACATATATATGGAGAGAATGGCAGTGCGCGCAGGAGCAAAGGTAAACAGCAGACAGACCTGAATCCTTATCTTTACAAGGTCGACCTCAGAAATTTGTTCAGTTTGTCTCGGTGACGGATAATGGACTGAATGGTAGGCAACTGGTCGACTTCATTTAAATAAACAAATAAAAAATAAGATAAACTCTCAGGAATAGATAAATAATAACAAAAAAATTGTAAAGTGGAGAAAGCGAGAGCGCTCGAATGCACTCAAGCAAACACAAACAGCACAGCACGATGCGTATTTTTTTTAAATTCACAAAATAAATCAAAAATAAATCAAAAATAAAAATAAGTGGAAAAGGCGAGAGTGCGCGAGCACACAGGAGCAAAGACAAGCAGCGCAGCTTGATGCGTAGTAAAAAAAATAATAAATAGACAACTGGTCGACCTCATTAGAAATAAAAACCCAAAAGATTAGATAGACAAACAAACAAACACATAAATGTGGAGAGAAGGGCAGTGCGGGCAGGAGCAAAGGTAAATAGCAGACAGACCTGAATCCCTTATCTTTACAAGTTCGACCTCAGAACTTTGTTCATTTTGTCTCGGTGACAGATAATGGAAGGAAGGGCAGGCAACTGGTCGACTTCATTTAAATAAACAAATAAAAAATAAGACAAACTCTCAGGAATAGATAAATAATTACAAAAAAATTGTAAAGCGGAGTAAGCGAGAGCGCGCGAATGCACTCAAGCAAACACAAACAGCACAGCACGATGCGTATTTTTTTAAATTGACAAAATAAATCAAAAATAAATCAAAAATAAAAATAAGTGGAAAAGGCGAGGGTGCGCGAGCACACAGGAGCAATGACAAGCAGCGCAGCTTGATGCATAGTAAAAAAAATAATAAATAGACAACTGGTCGACCTCATTAGAAATAAAAACCCAAAAGATTAGATAGACAAACAAACAAACACATAAATGTGGAGAGAAGGGCAGTGCGCGCAGGAGCTAAGGTAAACAGCAGACATACCTGAATCCTTATCTTTACAAGGTCGACCTCAGAACTTTGTTCAGTTTGTCTCGGTGACGGATAATGGAAGGAAGGGCAGGCAATTGGTCGACTTCATTTAAATAAACAAATAAAAAATAAGATAAACTCTCAGGAATAGATAAAAAATAACAAAAAAATTGTAAAGTGGAGAAAGCGAGAGCGCGCGAATGCACTCAAGCAAACACAAACAGCACAACACGATGCGTATTTTTTTTTAAATTGACAAAATAAATCAAAAATAAAAATAAGTGGAAAAAGCGAGAGTGCGCGAGCACACAGGAGCAAAGACAAGCAGCGCAGCTTGATGCGTAGTAAAAAAAATAATAAATAGACAACTGGTCGACCTCATTAGAAATAAAAACCCAAAAGATTAGATAGAGAAACAAACAAACACATAAATGTGGAGAGAAGGGCAGTGCGCGCAGGGGCAAAGGTAAACAGCAGACAGACCTGAATCCTTATCTTTACAAGGTCGACCTCAGAACTTTGTTCAGTTGATCTCGGTGACGGATAATGGAAGGAAGGGCATGCAACTGGTCGATTTCATTTCAATAAACAAATAAAAAATAAGATAAACTCCCAGGAATAGATAAATAATAACAAAAAAATTGTAAAGTGGAGAAAGCGAGAGCGCGCGAATGCACTCAAGCAAACACAAACAGCACAGCACGATGCGTATTTTTTTAAAAATTGACAAAATAAATCAAAAATGAATCAAAAATAAAAATAAGTGGAAAAGGCGAGAGTGCACGAGCACACAGGAGCAAAGACAAGCAGCGCAGCTTGATGCGTAGTAAAAAAAATAATAAATAGACAACTGGTCAACCTCATTAGAAATAAAACCCAAATGATTAGATAGACAAACAAACAAACACATAAATATGGAGAGAAGGGCAGTGCGTGCAGGAGCAAAGGTAAGCAGCAGACAGACCTGAATCCTTATCTTTACAAGGTCGACCTCAGAACTTTGTTCAGTTTGTCTCGGTGACGGATAATGGAAGGAAGGGCAGGCAACTGGTCGACTTCATTTAAATAAACAAATAAAAAATAAGATAAACTCTCAGGAATAGATAAATAATAACAAAAAAATTGTAAAGTGGAGAAAGCGAGAGCGCGCGAATGCACTCAAGCAAACACAAACAGCACAGCACGATGCGTATTTTTTTTTAAAATTGACAAAATAAATCAAAAATAAAAATAAGTACAAAAGGCGAGAGTGCGCGAGCACACAGAAGCAAAGACAAGCAGCGCAGCTTGATGCGTAGTAAAAAAAATAATAAATAGACAACTGGTCGACCTCATTAGAAATAAAAACCCAAAAGATTAGATAGACAAACAAACAAACACATAAATGTGGAGAGAAGGGCAGTGCGCGCAGGAGCAAAGGTAAACAGCAGACAGACCTGAATCCTTATCTTTACAAGGTCGACCTCAGAACTTTGTTCAGTTTGTCTCGGTGACGGATAATCGAAGGAAGGGCAGGCAACTGGTCGACTTCATATAAATAAACAAAAAAAAATAAGATAAACTCTCAGGAATAGATAAATAATAACAAAAAAAATTGTAAAGTGGAGAAAGCGAGAGCGCGCGAATGCACTCAAGCAAACACAAACAGCACAGCACGATGCGTATTTTTTTTAAATTGACAAAATAAATCAAAAATAAATCAAAAATAAAAATAAGTGGAAAAGGCGAGAGTGCGCGAGCACACAGGAGCAAAGACAAGCAGCGCAGCTTGATGCGTAGTAAAAAAAAATAATAAATAGACAACTGGTCGACCTCATTAGAAATAAAAACCCAAAAGATCAGATAGACAAACAAACAAACACATAAATGTGGAGAGAAGGGCAGTGCGCGCAGGAGCAAAGGTAAACAGCAGACAGACCTGAATCCTTATCTTTACAAGGTGGACCTCAGAACTTTGTTCAGTTTGTCTCGGTGACGGATAATGGAACGAAGGGCAGGCAACTGGTCTTCTTCATTTAAATAAACAAATAAAAAATAAGATAAACTCTCAGGAATAGATAAATAATAACAGAAAAATTGTAAAGTGGAGAAAGCGAGAGCCCGCGAATGCACTCAAGCAAACACAAACAGCACAGCACGATGCGTATTTTTTTTAAAAATTGACAAAATAAATCAAAAATAAATCAAAAATAAAAATAAGTGGAAAAGGCGAGAGTGCGCGAGCACACAGGAGAAAAGACAAGCAGCGCAGCTTGATGCGTAGTAAAAAAAATAATAAATAGACAACTGGTCAACCTCATTAGAAATAAAAACCCAAAAGATTAGATAGACAAACAAACAAACACATAAATGTGGAGAGAAGGGCAGTGCGCGCAGGAGCAAAGGTAAACAGCAGACAGACCTGAATCCTTATCTTTACAAGGTCGACCTCAGAACTTTGTTCAGTTTGTCTCGGTGACGGATAATGGAAGGAAGGGCAGGCAACTGGTCGACTTCATTTAAATAAACAAATAAAAAATAAGATAAACTCTCAGGAATAGATAAATAATAACAAAAAAATTGTAAAGTGGAGAAAGCGAGAGCGCGCGAATGCACTCAAGCAAACACAAACAGCACAGCACGATGCGTATTTTTTTTAAATTGACAAAATAAATCAAAAATAAAAATAAGTGGAAAAGGCGAGAGTGCGCGAGCACACAGGAGCAAAGACAAGCAGCGCAGCTTGATGCGTAGTAAAAAAAATAATAAATAGACAACTGGTCGACCTCATTAGAAATAAAAACCAAAAAGATTAGATAGACAAACAAACACATAAATGTGGAGAGAAGGGCAGTGCGCGCAGGAGCAAAGGTAAACAGCAGACAGACCTGAATCCTTATCTTTACAAGGTCGACCTCAGAACTTTGTTCAGTTTGTCTCGGTAACGGATAATGGAAGGAAGGGCAGGCAACTGGTCGACTTCATTTAAATAAACAAATAAAAAATAAGATAAACTCTCAGGTATAGATAAATAATAACAAAAAAATTGTAAAGTGGAGAAAGCGAGAGCCCGCGAATGCACTCAAGCAAACACAAACAGCACATCACGTTGCGTATTTTTTTTAAAAATTGACAAAATAAATCAAAAATAAAAGTAAGTGGAAAGGGCGAGAGTGCGCGAGCACACAGGAGCAAAGACAAGCAGCGCAGTTTGATGCGTAGTAAAAAAAATAATAAATAGACAACTGGTCGACCTCATTAGAAATAAAAACCCAAAAGATTAGATAGACAAACAAACAAACACATAAATGTGGAGAGAAGGGCAGTGCGCGCAGGAGCAAAGGTAAACAGCAGACAGACCTGAATCCTTATCTTTGCAAGGTCGACCTCAGAACTTTGTTCAGTTTGTCTCGGTGACGGATAATCGAAGGAAGTGCAGGCAACTGGTCGTCTTCATTTAAATAAACAAATAAAAAATAAGATAAACTCTCAGGAATAGATGAATAATAACAAAAAAATTGTAAAGTGGAGAAAGCGAGAGCGCGCGAATGCACTCAAGCAAACACAAACAGCACAGCACGATGCGTATTTTTTTTAAATTGACAGAATAAATCAAAAATAAATCAAAAATAAAAATAAG
>NW_025957829.1:0-28436 GCF_023159225.1 Perognathus longimembris pacificus
GGTCTGTCTGCTGCTTACTTTGCTCCTGCGCGCAATGCCCTTCTCTCCACATTTATGTGTTTGTTTGTTTGTCTATCTAATCTTTTGGGTTTTTATTCTAATGAGGTCGACCAGTTGTCTATTTATTATTTTTTTTACTATGCATCAAGCTGTGCTGCTTGTCTTTGCTCCTGTGTGCTCGCGCACTCTCGCCTTTTCCACTTATTTTTATTTTTGATTTATTTTTGATATATTTTGTCAATTTTAAAAAAAAAATACGCATCGTGCTGTGCTGTTTGTGTTTGCTTGAGTGCATTCGCGCGCTCTCCGCTTTCTCCACTTTACAATTTTTTTGTTATTATTTATCTATTCCTGAGAGTTTATCTTATTTTTTATTTGTTTATTTAAATGAAGTCGACCAGTTGCCTGCCCTTCCTTCCATTATCCGTCACCGAGACAAACTGAACAAAGTTCTGAGGTCGACCTTGTAAAGATAAGGATTCAGGTCTGTCTGCTCTTTACCTTTGCTCCTGCGCGCACTGCCCTTCTCTCCACATTTATATGTTTGTTTGTTTGTCTATCTAATCTTTTGGGTTTTTATTTCTAATGAGGTCGACCAGTTGTCTATTTATTATTTTTTTTACTACGCATCAAGCTGCGCTGCTTGTGTTTGCTCCTGTGTGCTCGCGCACTCTCGCCTTTTCCACTTATTTTTATTTTTGATTTATTTTCTCAATTTAAAAAAAAATACGCATCGTGCTGTGCTGTTTGTGTTTGCTTGAGTGCATTCGCGCGCTCTCGCTTTCTCCACTTTACAATTTTTTTGTTATTATTTATCTATTCCTGAGAGTTTATCTTATTTTTTATTTGTTTATTTAAATGAAGTCGACCAGTTGCCTGCCCTTCCTTCCATTATCCGTCACCGAGACAAACTGAACAAAGTTCTGAGGTCGACCTTGTAAAGATAAGGATTCAGGTCTGTCTGCTGTTTACCTTTGCTCCTGGGCGCACTGCCCTTCTCTCCACATTTATGTGTTTGTTTGTTTGTCTATCTAATCTTTTGGGTTTTTATTTCTAATGAGGTCGACCAGTTGTCTATTTATTATTTTTTTTACTACGCATCAAGCTGCGCTGCTTGTCTTTGCTCCTGTGTGCTCGCGCACTCTCGCCTTTTCCACTTATGTTTATTTTTGATTTATTTTTGATTTATTTTGTCAATTTTAAAAAAAAATACGCATCGTGCTGTGCTGTTTTTGTATGCTTGATTGCATTCGCGCGCTCTCGCTTTCTCCACTTTACAATTTCTTTGTTATTATTTATCTATTCCTGAGAGTTTATCTTATTTTTTATTTGTTTATTTAAATGAAGTCGACCAGTTGCCTCCCCTTCCTTCCATTATCCGTCACCGAGACAAACTGAACAAAGTTCTGAGGTCGACCCTGTAAAGATAAGGATTCAGGTCTGTCTGCTGTTTACCTTTGCTCCTGCGCGCACTGCCCCTTCTCTCCACATTTATGTGTTTGTTTGTTTGTTTATCTATCTTTGGGTTTTTATTTCTAATGAGGTCGACCAGTTGTCTATTTATTATTTTTTTTACTACGCATCAAGCTGCGCTGCTTGTCTTTGCTCCTGTGTGCTCGCGCACTCTCGCCTTTTCCACTTATTTTTATTTTTGATTTATTTTTGATTTATTTTGTCAATTTAAAAAACAATACGCATCTTGCTGTGCTGTTTGTGTTTGCTTGAGTGCATTCGCGCGCTCTCGCTTTCTCCACTTTACAATTTTTTTGTTATTATTTATCTATTCCTGAGAGTTTATCTTATTTTTTGTTTATTTAAATGAAGTCGACCAGTTGCCTGCCCTTCCTTCCATTATCCGTCACCGAGACAAACTGAACAAAGTTCTGAGGTCGACCTTGTAAAGATAAGCATTCAGGTCTGTCTGCTGCTTACTTTGCTCCTGCGCGCAATGCCCTTCTCTCCACAGTTATGTGTTTGTTTGTTTGTCTATCTAATCTTTTGGGTTTTTATTTCTAATGAGGTCGACCAGTTGTCTATTTATTATTTTTTTTACTACGCATCAAGCTGTGCTGCTTGTCTTTGCTCCTGTGTGCTCGCGCACTCTCGCCTTTTCCACTTATTTTTATTTTTGATTTATTTTTGATATATTTTGTCAATTTTAAAAAAAAAATACGCATCGTGCTGTGCTGTTTGTGTTTGCTTGAGTGCATTCGCGCGCTCTCGCTTTCTCCACTTTACAATTTTTTTGTTATTATTTATCTATTCCTGAGAGTTTATCTTATTTTTTATTTGTTTATTTAAATGAAGTCGACCAGTTGCCTGCCCTTCCTTCCATTATCCGTCACCGAGACAAACTGAACAAAGTTCTGAGGTCGACCTTGTAAAGATAAGGATTCAGGTCTGTCTGCTGTTTACCTTTGCTCCTGCGCGCACTGCCCTTCTCTCCACATTTATGTGTTTGTTTGTTTGTCTACCTAATCTTTTGGGTTTTTATTTCTAATGAGGTCGACCAGTTGTCTATTTATTATTTTTTTTACTACGCATCAAGCTGCGCTGCTTGTCTTTGCTCCTGTGTGCTCGCGCACTCTCGCCTTTTCCACTTATTTTTATTTTTGATTTATTTTCTCAATTTAAAAAAAAATACGCATCGTGCTGTGCTGTTTGTGTTTGCTTGAGTGCATTCGCGCGCTCTCGCTTTCTCCACTTTACAATTTTTTTGTTATTATTTATCTATTCCTGAGAGTTTATCTTATTTTTTATTTGTTTATTTAAATGAAGTCGACCAGTTGCCTGCCCTTCCTTCCATTATCCGTCACCGAGACAAACTGAACAAAGTTCTGAGGTCGACCTTGTAAAGATAAGGATTCAGGTCTGTCTGCTGTTTACCTTTGCTCCTGGGCGCACTGCCCTTCTCTCCACATTTATGTGTTTGTTTGTTTGTCTATCTAATCTTTTGGGTTTTTATTTCTAATGAGGTCGACCAGTTGTCTATTTATTATTTTTTTTACTACGCATCAAGCTGCGCTGCTTGTCTTTGCTCCTGTGTGCTCCCGCACTCTCGCCTTTTCCACTTATGTTTATTTTTGATTTATTTTTGATTTATTTTGTCAATTTTAAAAAAAAATACGCATCGTGCTGTGCTGTTTGTGTTTGCTTGATTGCATTCGCGCGCTCTCGCTTTCTCCACTTTACAATTTCTTTGTTATTATTTATCTATTCCTGAGAGTTTATCTTATTTTTTATTTGTTTATTTAAATGAAGTCGACCAGTTGCCTCCCCTTCCTTCCATTATCCGTCACCGAGACAAACTGAACAAAGTTCTGAGGTCGACCCTGTAAAGATAAGGATTCAGGTCTGTCTGCTGTTTACCTTTGCTCCTGCGCGCACTGCCCTTCTCTCCACATTTATGTGTTTGTTTGTTTGTTTATCTAATCTTTTGGGTTTTTATTTCTAATGAGGTCGACCAGTTGTCTATTTATTATTTTTTTTACTACGCATCAAGCTGCGCTGCTTGTCTTTGCTCCTGTGTGCTCGCGCACTCTCGCCTTTTCCACTTATGTTTATTTTTGATTTATTTTTGATTTATTTTGTCAATTTTAAAAAAAAATACGCATCGTGCTGTGCTGTTTTTGTATGCTTGATTGCATTCGCGCGCTCTCGCTTTCTCCACTTTACAATTTCTTTGTTATTATTTATCTATTCCTGAGAGTTTATCTTATTTTTTATTTGTTTATTTAAATGAAGTCGACCAGTTGCCTCCCCTTCCTTCCATTATCCGTCACCGAGACAAACTGAACAAAGTTCTGAGGTCGACCCTGTAAAGATAAGGATTCAGGTCTGTCTGCTGTTTACCTTTGCTCCTGCGCGCACTGCCCTTCTCTCCACATTTATGTGTTTGTTTGTTTGTTTATCTAATCTTTTGGGTTTTTATTTCTAATGAGGTCGACCAGTTGTCTATTTATTATTTTTTTTACTACGCATCAAGCTGCGCTGCTTGTCTTTGCTCTAGTGTGCTCGCGCACTCTCGCCTTTTCCACTTATTTTTATTTTTGATTTATTTTTGATTTATTTTGTCAATTTAAAAAAACAATACGCATCTTGCTGTGCTGTTTGTGTTTGCTTGAGTGCATTCGCGCGCTCTCGCTTTCTCCACTTTACAATTTTTTTGTTATTATTTATCTATTCCTGAGAGTTTATCTTATTTTTTGTTTATTTAAATGAAGTCGACCAGTTGCCTGCCCTTCCTTCCATTATCCGTCACCGAGACAAACTGAACAAAGTTCTGAGGTCGACCTTGTAAAGATAAGCATTCAGGTCTGTCTGCTGCTTACTTTGCTCCTGCGCGCAATGCCCTTCTCTCCACATTTATGTGTTTGTTTGTTTGTCTATCTAATCTTTTGGGTTTTTATTTCTAATGAGGTCGACCAGTTGTCTATTTATTATTTTTTTTACTACGCATCAAGCTGTGCTGCTTGTCTTTGCTCCTGTGTGCTCGCGCACCCTCGCCTTTTCCACTTATTTTTATTTTTGATTTATTTTTGATATATTTTGTCAATTTTAAAAAAAAAATACGCATCGTGCTGTGCTGTTTGTGTTTGCTTGAGTGCATTCGCGCGCTCTCGCTTTCTCCACTTTACAATTTTTTTGTTATTATTTATCTATTCCTGAGAGTTTATCTTATTTTTTATTTTTTTATTTAAATGAAGTCGACCAGTTGCCTGCCCTTCCTTCCATTATCCGTCACCGAGACAAACTGAACAAAGTTCTGAGGTCGACCTTGTAAAGATAAGGATTCAGGTCTGTCTGCTCTTTACCTTTGCTCCTGCACGCACTGCCCTTCTCTCCACATTTATGTGTTTGTTTGTTTGTCTATCTAATCTTTTGGGTTTTTATTTCTAATGAGGTCGACCAGTTGTCTATTTATTATTTTTTTTACTACGCATCAAGCTGCGCTGCTTGTGTTTGCTCCTGTGTGCTCGCGCACTCTCGCCTTTTCCACTTATTTTTATTTTTGATTTATTTCCTCAATTTAAAAAAAAATACGCATCGTGCTGTGCTGTTTGTGTTTGCTTGAGTGCATTCGCGCGCTCTCGCTTTCTCCACTTTACAATTTTTTTGTTATTATTTATCTATTCCTGAGAGTTTATCTTATTTTTTATTTGTTTATTTAAATGAAGTCGACCAGTTGCCTGCCCTTCCTTCCATTATCCGTCACCGAGACAAACTGAACAAAGTTCTGAGGTCGACCTTGTAAAGATAAGGATTCAGGTCTGTCTGCTGTTTACCTTTGCTCCTGCGCGCACTGCCCTTCTCTCCACATTTATGTGTTTGTTTGTTTGTCTACCTAATCTTTTGGGTTTTTATTTCTAATGAGGTCGACCAGTTGTCTATTTATTATTTTTTTTACTACGCATCAAGCTGCGCTGCTTGTCTTTGCTCCTGTGTGCTCGCGCACTCTCGCCTTTTCCACTTATTTTTATTTTTGATTTATTTTCTCAATTTAAAAAAAAATACGCATCGTTCTGTGCTGTTTGTGTTTGCTTGAGTGCATTCGCGCGCTCTCGCTTTCTCCACTTTACAATTTTTTTGTTATTATTCATCTATTCCTGAGAGTTTATCTTATTTTTTATTTGTTTATTTAAATGAAGTCGACCAGTTGCCTGCCCTTCCTTCCATTATCCGTCACCGAGACAAACTGAACAAAGTTCTGAGGTCGACCTTGTAAAGATAAGGATTCAGGTCTGTCTGCTGTTTACCTTTGCTCCTGGGCGCACTGCCCTTCTCTCCACATTTATGTGTTTGTTTGTTTGTCTATCTAATCTTTTGGGTTTTTATTTCTAATGAGGTCGACCAGTTGTCTATTTATTATTTTTTTTACTACGCATCAAGCTGCGCTGCTTGTCTTTGCTCCTGTGTGCTCCCGCACTCTCGCCTTTTCCACTTATGTTTATTTTTGATTTATTTTTGATTTATTTTGTCAATTTTAAAAAAAAATACGCATCGTGCTGTGCTGTTTGTGTTTGCTTGATTGCATTCGCGCGCTCTCGCTTTCTCCACTTTACAATTTCTTTGTTATTATTTATCTATTCCTGAGAGTTTATCTTATTTTTTATTTGTTTATTTAAATGAAGTCGACCAGTTGCCTCCCCTTCCTTCCATTATCCGTCACCGAGACAAACTGAACAAAGTTCTGAGGTCGACCCTGTAAAGATAAGGATTCAGGT
This sequence comes from Perognathus longimembris pacificus, assembly GCF_023159225.1. Taxonomy (NCBI): domain Eukaryota; kingdom Metazoa; phylum Chordata; class Mammalia; order Rodentia; family Heteromyidae; genus Perognathus; species Perognathus longimembris. Next base: position 6,225 of record NW_025957829.1, read on the forward strand.
CTGTCTGCTGTTTACCTTTGCTCCTGCGCGCACTGCCCTTCTCTCCACATTTATGTGTTTGTTTGTTTGTTTATCTAATCTTTTGGGTTTTTATTTCTAATGAGGTCAACCAGTTGTCTATTTATTATTTTTTTTACTACGCATCAAGCTGCGCTGCTTGTCTTTGCTCCTGTGTGCTCGCGCACTCTCGCCTTTTCCACTTATTTTTATTTTTGATTTATTTTTGATTTATTTTGTCAATTTAAAAAAACAATACGCATCGTGCTGTGCTGTTTGTGTTTGCTTGAGTGCATTCGCGCGCTCTCGCTTTCTCCACTTTACAATTTTTTTGTTATTATTTATCTATTCCTGAGAGTTTATCTTATTTTTTGTTTATTTAAATGAAGTCGACCAGTTGCCTGCCCTTCCTTCCATTATCCGTCACCGAGACAAACTGAACAAAGTTCTGAGGTCGACCTTGTAAAGATAAGGATTCAGGTCTGTCTGCTGTTTACCTTTGCTCCTGGGCGCACTGCCCTTCTCTCCACATTTATGTGTTTGTTTGTTTGTCTATCTAATCTTTTGGGTTTTTATTTCTAATGAGGTCGACCAGTTGTCTATTTATTATTTTTTTTACTACGCATCAAGCTGCGCTGCTTGTCTTTGCTCCTGTGTGCTCGCGCACTCTCGCCTTTTCCACTTATTTTTATTTTTGATTTATTTTCTCAATTTAAAAAAAAATACGCATCGTGCTGTGCTGTTTGTGTTTGCTTGAGTGCATTCGCGCGCTCTCGCTTTCTCCACTTTACAATTTTTTTGTTATTATTTATCTATTCCTGAGAGTTTATCTTATTTTTTATTTGTTTATTTAAATGAAGTCGACCAGTTGCCTGCCCTTCCTTCCATTACCCGTCACCGAGACAAACTGAACAAAGTTCTGAGGTCGACCTTGTAAAGATAAGGATTCAGGTCTGTCTGCTGTTTACCTTTGCTCCTGCGCGCACTGCCCTTCTCTCCACATTTATGTGTTTGTTTGTTTGTCTACCTAATCTTTTGGGTTTTTATTTCTAATGAGGTCGACCAGTTGTCTATTTATTATTTTTTTTACTACGCATCAAGCTGCGCTGCTTGTCTTTGCTCCTGTGTGCTCGCGCACTCTCACCTTTTCCTCTTATTTTTATTTTTGATTTATTTTGTCAAATTAAAAATAAAAATACGCATCGTGCTGTGCTGTTTGTGTTTGCTTGAGTGCATTCGCGCGCTCTCGCTTTCTCCACTTTACAATTTTTTTGTTATTATTTATCTATTCCTGAGAGTTTATCTTATTTTTTATTTGTTTATTTAAATGAAGTCGACCAGTTGCCTGCCCTTCCTTCCATTATCCGTCACCGAGACAAACTGAACAAAGTTCTGAAGTCGACCTTGTGAAAATAAGGATTCAGGTCTGTCTGCTGTTTACCTTTGCTCCTGCGCGCACTGCCCTTCTCTCCACATTTATGTGTTTGTTTGTTTGTCTACCTAATCTTTTGGGTTTTTATTTCTAATGAGGTCGACCAGTTGTCTATTTATTATTTTTTTTACTACGCATCAAGCTGCGCTGCTTGTCTTTGCTCCTGTGTGCTCCCGCACTCTCGCCTTTTCCACTTATGTTTATTTTTGATTTATTTTTGATTTATTTTGTCAATTTTAAAAAAAAATACGCATCGTGCTGTGCTGTTTGTGTTTGCTTGATTGCATTCGCGCGCTCTCGCTTTCTCCACTTTACAATTTCTTTGTTATTATTTATCTATTCCTGAGAGTTTATCTTATTTTTTATTTGTTTATTTAAATGAAGTCGACCAGTTGCCTCCCCTTCCTTCCATTATCCGTCACCGAGACAAACTGAACAAAGTTCTGAGGTCGACCCTGTAAAGATAAGGATTCAGGTCTGTCTGCTGTTTACCTTTGCTCCTGCGCGCACTGCCCTTCTCTCCACATTTATGTGTTTGTTTGTTTGTTTATCTAATCTTTTGGGTTTTTATTTCTAATGAGGTCAACCAGTTGTCTATTTATTATTTTTTTTACTACGCATCAAGCTGCGCTGCTTGTCTTTGCTCCTGTGTGCTCGCGCACTCTCGCCTTTTCCACTTATTTTTATTTTTGATTTATTTTCTCAATTTAAAAAAAAATACGCATCGTGCTGTGCTGTTTGTGTTTGCTTGAGTGCATTTGCGCGCTCTCGCTTTCTCCACTTTACAATTATTTTGTTATTATTTATCTATTCCTGAGAGTTTATCTTATTTTTTATTTGTTTATTTAAATGAAGTGGACTAGTTGCCTGCCCTTCCTTCCATTATCCTTCACCGAGACAAACTGAACAAAGTTCTGAGGTCGACCTTGTAAAGATAAGGATTCAGGTCTGTCTGCTGTTTACCTTTGCTCCTGCGCGCACTGCCCTTCTCTCCACATTTATGTTTTTGTTTGTTTGTCTATCTAATCTTTTGGGTTTTTATTTCTAATGAGGTCGACCAGTTGTCTATTTATTATTTTTTTTACTACGCATCAAGCTGCGCTGCTTGTCTTTGCTCCTGTGTGCTCGCGCACTCTCGCCTTTTCCACTTATTTTTATTTTTGATTTATTTTTGATTTATTTTGTCAATTTTTTAAAAAAAATACGCATCGTGCTGTGCTGTTTGTGTTTGCTTGAGTGCATTCGCGCGCTCTCGCTTTCTCCACTTTACAATTTTTTTGTTATTATTTATCTATTCCTGAGAGTTTATCTTATTTTTTATTTGTTTATTTAAATGAAGTCGACCAGTTGCCTGCCCTTCCTTCCATTATCCGTCACCGAGACAAACTGAACAAAGTTCTGAGGTCGACCTTGTGAAAATAAGGATTCAGGTCTGTCTGCTGTTTACCTTTGCTCCTGCGCGCACTGCCCTTCTCTCCACATTTATGTGTTTGTTTGTTTGTCTACCTAATCTTTTGGGTTTTTATTTCTAATGAGGTCGACCAGTTGTCTATTTATTATTTTTTTTACTACACATCAAGCTGCGCTGCTTGTCTTTGCTCCTGTGTGCTCGCGCACTCTCGCCTTTCCCACTTATTTTTATTTTTGATTTATTTTTGATTTATTTTGTCAATTTAAAAAAAATACGCATCGTGCTGTGCTGTTTGTGTTTGCTTGAGTGCTTTTTTGCGCTCTTTCTTTCTCCAGTTTACAATTATTTTGTTATTATTTATCTATTCCTGAGAGTTTATCTTATTTTTTATTTGTTTATTTAAATGAAGTGGACTAGTTGCCTGCCCTTCCTTCCATTATCCGTCACCGAGACAAACTGAACAAAGTTCTGAGGTCGACCTTGTAAAGATAAGGATTCAGGTCTGTCTGCTGTTTACCTTTGCTCCTGCGCGCACTGCCCTTCTCTCCACATTTATGTGTTTGTTTGTTTGTCTACCTAATCTTTTGGGTTTTTATTTCAAATGAGGTCGACCAGTTGTCTATTTATTATTTTTTTTACTACGCATCAAGCTGCGCTGCTTGTCTTTGCGCCTGTGTGCTCCCGCACTCTCGCCTTTTCCACTTATTTTTATTTTTGATTTATTTTTGATTTATTTTGTCAATTTTAACAAAAAATACGCATCGTGCTGTGCTGTTTGTGTTTGCTTGAGTGCATTCGCGCGCTCTCGCTTTCTCCACTTTACAATTTTTTTGTTATTATTTATCTATTCCTGAGAGTTTATCTTATTTTTTATTTGTTTATTTAAATGAAGTCGACCAGTTGCCTGCCCTTCCTTCCATTATCCGTCACCGAGACAAACTGAACAAAGTTCTGAGGTCGACCTTGTAAAGATAAGGATTCAGGTCTGTCTGCTGTTTACCTTTGCTCCTGGGCGCACTGCCCTTCTCTCCACATTTATGTGTTTGTTTGTTTGTCTATCTAATCTTTTGGGTTTTTATTTCTAATGAGGTCGACCAGTTGTCTATTTATTATTTTTTTTACTACGCATCAAGCTGCGCTGCTTGTCTTTGCTCCTGTGTGCTCGCGCACTCTCGCCTTTTCCACTTATGTTTATTTTTGATTTATTTTTGTTTTATTTTGTCAATTTTAAAAAAAAATACGCATCGTGCTGTGCTGTTTTTGTATGCTTGATTGCATTCGCGCGCTCTCGCTTTCTCCACTTTACAATTTCTTTGTTATTATTTATCTATTCCTGAGAGTTTATCTTATTTTTTATTTGTTTATTTAAATGAAGTCGACCAGTTGCCTCCCCTTCCTTCCATTATCCGTCACCGAGACAAACTGAACAAAGTTCTGAGGTCGACCCTGTAAAGATAAGGATTCAGGTCTGTCTGCTGTTTACCTTTGCTCCTGTGCGCACTGCCCTTCTCTCCACATTTATGTGTTTGTTTGTTTGTTTATCTAATCTTTTGGGTTTTTATTTCTAATGAGGTCGACCAGTTGTCTATTTATTATTTTTTTTACTACGCATCAAGCTGCGCTGCTTGTCTTTGCTCCTGTGTGCTCGCGCACTCTCGCCTTTTCCACTTATTTTTATTTTTGATTTATTTTTGATTTACTTTGTCAATTTAAAAAAACAATACGCATCGTGCTGTGCTGTTTGTGTTTGCTTGAGTGCATTCGCGCGCTCTCGCTTTCTCCACTTTACAATTTTTTTGTTATTATTTATCTATTCCTGAGAGTTTATCTTATTTTTTGTTTATTTAAATGAAGTCGACCAGTTGCCTGCCCTTCCTTCCATTATCAGTCACCGAGACAAACTGAACAAAGTTCTGAGGTCGACCTTGTAAAGATAAGCATTCAGGTCTGTCTGCTGCTTAATTTGCTCCTGCGCGCAATGCCCTTCTCTCCACATTTATGTGTTTGTTTGTTTGTCTACCTAATCTTTTGGGTTTTTATTTCTAATGAGGTCGACCAGTTGTCTATTTATTATTTTTTTTACTACGCATCAAGCTGTGCTGCTTGTCTTTGCTCCTGTGTGCTCGCGCACTCTCGCCTTTTCCACTTATTTTTATTTTTGATTTATTTTTGATTTATTTTGTCAATTTTAAAAAAAAAATACGCATCGTGCTGTGCTGTTTGTGTTTGCTTGAGTGCATTCGCGCGCTCTCGCTTTCTCCACTTTACAATTTTTTTGTTATTATTTATCTATTCCTGAGAGTTTATCTTATTTTTTATTTGTTTATTTAAATGAAGTCGACCAGTTGCCTGCCCTTCCTTCCATTATCCGTCACCGAGACAAACTGAACAAAGTTCTGAGGTCGACCTTGTAAAGATAAGGATTCAGGTCTGTCTGCTGTTTACCTTTGCTCCTGCGCGCACTGCCCTTCTCTCCACATTTATGTGTTTGTTTGTTTGTCTACCTAATCTTTTGGGTTTTTATTTCTAATGAGGTCGACCAGTTGTCTATTTATTATTTTTTTTACTACGCATCAAGCTGCGCTGCTTGTCTTTGCTCCTGTGTGCTCGCGCACTCTCGCCTTTTCCACTTATTTTTATTTTTGATTTATTTTCTCAATTTAAAAAAAAATACGCATCGTGCTGTGCTGTTTGTGTTTGCTTGAGTGCATTCGCGCGCTCTCGCTTTCTCCACTTTACAATTTTTTTGTTATTATTTATCTATTCCTGAGAGTTTATCTTATTTTTTATTTGTTTATTTAAATGAAGTCGACCAGTTGCCTGCCCTTCCTTCCATTATCCGTCACCGAGACAAACTGAACAAAGTTCTGAGGTCGACCTTGTAAAGATAAGGATTCAGGTCTGTCTGCTGTTTACCTTTGCTCCTGCGCGCACTGCCCTTCTCTCCACATTTATGTGTTTGTTTGTTTGTCTATCTAATCTTTTGGGTTTTTATTTCTAATGAGGTCGACCAGTTGTCTATTTATTATTTTTTTTACTACGCATCAAGCTGCGCTGCTTGTCTTTGCTCCTGTGTGCTCGCGCACTCTCGCCTTTTCCACTTATTTTTATTTTTGATTTATTTTTGATTTATTTTGTCAATTTTTTAAAAAAAATACGCATCGTGCTGTGCTGTTTGTGTTTGCTTGAGTGCATTCGCGCGCTCTCGCTTTCTCCACTTTACAATTTTTTTGTTATTATTTATCTATTCCTGAGAGTTTATCTTATTTTTTATTTGTTTATTTAAATGAAGTCGACCAGTTGCCTGCCCTTCCTTCCATTATCCGTCGCCGAGACAAACTGAACAAAGTTCTGAGGTCGACCTTGTGAAAATAAGGATTCAGGTCTGTCTGCTGTTTACCTTTGCTCCTGCGCGCACTGCCCTTCTCTCCACATTTATGTGTTTGTTTGTTTGTCTACCTAATCTTTTGGGTTTTTATTTCTAATGAGGTCGACCAGTTGTCTATTTATTATTTTTTTTACTACGCATCAAGCTGCGCTGCTTGTCTTTGCTCCTGTGTGCTCGCGCACTCTCGCCTTTCCCACTTATTTTTATTTTTGATTTATTTTTGATTTATTTTGTCAATTTAAAAAAAATACGCATCGTGCTGTGCTGTTTGTGTTTGCTTGAGTGCTTTTTTGCGCTCTTTCTTTCTCCAGTTTACAATTATTTTGTTATTATTTATCTATTCCTGAGAGTTTATCTTATTTTTTATTTGTTTATTTAAATGAAGTGGACTAGTTGCCTGCCCTTCCTTCCATTATCCGTCACCGAGACAAACTGAACAAAGTTCTGAGGTCGACCTTGTAAAGATAAGGATTCAAGTCTGTCTGCTGTTTACCTTTGCTCCTGGGCGCACTGCCCTTCTCTCCACATTTATGTGTTTGTTTGTTTGTCTATCTAATCTTTTGGGTTTTTATTTCTAATGAGGTCGACCAGTTGTCTATTTATTATTTTTTTTTACTACGCATCAAGCTGCGCTGCTTGTCTTTGCTCCTGTGTGCTCCCGCACTCTCGCCTTTCCACTTATGTTTATTTTTTATTTATTTTTGATTTATTTTGTCAATTTTAAGAAAAAATACGCATCGTGCTGTGCTGTTTGTGTTTGCTTGATTGCATTCGCGCGCTCTCGCTTTCTCCACTTTACAATTTCTTTGTTATTATTTATCTATTCCTGAGAGTTTATCTTATTTTTTTTTGTTTATTTAAATGAAGTCGACCAGTTGCCTCCCCTTCCTTCCATTATCCGTCACCGAGACAAACTGAACAAAGTTCTGAGGTCGACCCTGTAAAGATAAGGATTCAGGTCTGTCTGCTGTTTACCTTTGCTCCTGCGCGCACTGCCCTTCTCTCCACATTTATGTGTTTGTTTGTTTGTTTATCTAATCTTTTGGGTTTTTATTTCTAATGAGGTCAACCAGTTGTCTATTTATTATTTTTTTTACTACGCATCAAGCTGCGCTGCTTGTCTTTGCTCCTATGTGCTCGCGCACTCTCGCCTTTTCCACTTATTTTTATTTTTGATTTATTTTCTCAATTTAAAAAAAAATACGCATCGTGCTGTGCTGTTTGTGTTTGCTTGAGTGCATTCGCGCGCTCTCGCTTTCTCCACTTTACAATTTCTTTGTTATTATTTATCTATTCCTGAGAGTTTATCTTATTTTTTATTTGTTTATTTAAATGAAGTCGACCAGTTGCCTGCCCTTCCTTCCATTATCCGTCACCGAGACAAACTGAACAAAGTTCTGAGGTCGACCTTGTGAAAATAAGGATTCAGGTCTGTCTGCTGTTTACCTTTGCTCCTGCGCGCACTGCCCTTCTCTCCACATTTATGTGTTTGTTTGTTTGTCTACCTAATCTTTTGGGTTTTTATTTCTAATGAGGTCGACCAGTTGTCTATTTATTATTTTTTTTACTACGCATCAAGCTGCGCTGCTTGTCTTTGCTCCTGTGTGCTCGCGCACTCTCGCCTTTCCCACTTATTTTTATTTTTGATTTATTTTTGATTTATTTTGTCAATTTAAAAAAAAATACGCATCGTGCTGTGTTGTTTGTGTTTGCTTGAGTGCTTTTTTGCGCTCTTTCTTTCTCCACTTTACAATTATTTTGTTATTATTTATCTATTCCTGAGAGTTTATCTTATTTTTTATTTGTTTATTTAAATGAAGTGGACTAGTTGCCTGCCCTTCCTTCCATTATCCTTCACCGAGACAAACTGAACAAAGTTCTGAGGTCGACCTTGTAAAGATAAGGATTCAGGTCTGTCTGCTGTTTACCTTTGCTCCTGCGCGCACTGCCCTTCTCTCCACATTTATGTTTTTGTTTGTTTGTCTATCTAATCTTTTGGGTTTTTATTTCTAATGAGGTCGACCAGTTGTCTATTTATTATTTTTTTTACTACGCATCAAGTTGCGCTGCTTGTCTTTGCTCCTGTGTGCTCGCGCACTCTCGCCTTTTCCACTTATTTTTATTTTTGATTTATTTTTGATTTATTTTGTCAATATTTCAAAAAAAATACGCATCGTGCTGTGCTGTTTGTGTTTGCTTGAGTGCATTCGCGCGCTCTCGCTTTCTCCACTTTACAATTTTTTTGTTATTATTTATCTATTCCTGAGAGTTTATCTTATTTTTTATTTGTTTATTTAAATGAAGTCGACCAGTTGCCTGCCCTTCCTTCCATTATCCGTCACCGAGACAAACTGAACAAAGTTCTGAGGTCGACCTTGTGAAAATAAGGATTCAGGTCTGTCTGCTGTTTACCTTTGCTCCTGCGCGCACTGCCCTTCTCTCAACATTTATGTGTTTGTTTGTTTGTCTACCTAATCTTTTGGGTTTTTATTTCTAATGAGGTCGACCAGTTGTCTATTTATTATTTTTTTTACTACGCATCAAGGTGCGCTGCTTGTCTTTGCTCCTGTGTGATCGCGCACTCTCGCCATTCCCACTTATTTTTATTTTTGATTTATTTTTGATTTATTTTGTCAATTTAAAAAAAATGCGCATCGTGCTGTGCTGTTTGTGTTTGCTTGAGTGCTTTTTTGCGCTCTTTCTTTCTCCACTTTACAATTATTTTGTTATTATTTATCTATTCCTGAGAGTTTATCTTATTTTTTATTTGTTTATTTAAATGAAGTGGACTAGTTGCCTGCCCTTCCTTCCATTATCCTTCACCGAGACAAACTGAACAAAGTTCTGAGGTCGACCTTGTAAAGATAAGGATTCAGGTCTGTCTGCTGTTTACCTTTGCTCCTGCGCGCACTGCCCTTCTCTCCACATTTATGTTTTTGTTTGTTTGTCTATCTAATCTTTTGGGTTTTTATTTCTAATGAGGTCGACCAGTTGTCTATTTATTATTTTTTTTACTACGCATCAAGGTGCGCTGCTTGTCTTTGCTCCTGTGTGCTCGCGCACTCTCGCCTTTTCCACTTATTTTTATTTTGGATTTATTTTTGATTTATTTTGTCAATTTAAAAAAAAATACGCATCGTGCTGTGCTGTTTGTGTTTGCTTGAGTGCATTCGCGCGCTCTCGCTTTCTCCACTTTACAATTTTTTTGTTATTATTTATCTATTCCTGAGAGTTTATCTTATTTTTTATTTGTTTATTTAAATGAAGTCGACCAGTTGCCTGCCCTTCCTTCCATTATCCGTCACCGAGACAAACTGAACAAAGTTCTGAGGTCGACCTTGTAAAGATAAGGATTCAGGTCTGTCTGCTGTTTACCTTTGCTCCTGCGCACACTGCCCTTCTCTCCACATTTATGTGTTTGTTTGTTTGTCTACCTAATCTTTTGGGTTTTTATTTCAAATGAGGTCGACCAGTTGTCTATTTATTATTTTTTTTACTACGCATCAAGCTGCGCTGCTTGTCTTTGCTAATGTGTGCTCGCGCACTCTCGCCTTTTCCACTTATGTTTATTTTTGATTTATTTTTGATTTATTTTGTCAATTTTAAAAAAAATACGCATCGTGCTGTGCTGTTTGTGTTTGCTTGATTGCATTCGCGCGCTCTCGCTTTCTCCACTTTACAATTTCTTTGTTATTATTTATCTATTCCTGAGAGTTTATCTTATTTTTTATTTGTTTATTTAAATGAAGTCGACCAGTTGCCTGCCCTTCCTTCCATTATCCGTCACCGAGACAAACTGAACAAAGTTCTGAGGTCGACCCTGTAAAGATAAGGATTCAGGTCTGTCTGCTGTTTACCTTTGCTCCTGGGCGCACTGCCCTTCTCTCCACATTTATGTGTTTGTTTGTTTGTTTATCTAATCTTTTGGGTTTTTATTTCTAATGAGGTCGACCAGTTGTCTATTTATTATTTTTTTTACTACGCATGAAGCTGTGCTGCTTGTCTTTGCGCCTGTGTGCTCGCGCACTCTCGCCTTTTCCACTTATTTTTATTTTTGATTTATTTTTGATTTATTTTGTCAATTTAAAAAAAAATACGCATCGTGCTGTGCTGTTTGTGTTTGCTTGAGTGCATTCGCGCGCTCTCGCTTTCTCCAATTTACAATTTTTTTGTTATTATTTATCTATTCCTGAGAGTTTATCTTATTTTTTATTTGTTTATTTAAATGAAGTCGACCAGTTGCCTGCCCTTCCTTCCATTATCCGTCACCGAGACAAACTGAACAAAGTTCTGAGGTCGACCCTGTAAAGATAAGGATTCAGGTCTGTCTGCTGTTTACCTTTGCTCCTGCACGCACTGCCCTTCTCTCCACATTTATGTGTTTGTTTGTTTGTCTATCTAATCTTTTGGGTTTTTATTTCTAATGAGGTCGACCAGTTGTCTATTTATTATTTTTTTTACTACGCATCAAGGTGCGCTGCTTGTCTTTGCTCCTGTGTGCTCGCGCACTCTCGCCTTTTCCACTTATTTTTATTTTTGATTTATTTTTGATTTCTTTTGTCAATTTTTTTAAAAAAATACGCATCGTGCTGTGCTGTTTGTGTTGATTGAGTGCATTCGGGCGCTCTCGCTTTCTCCACTTTACAATTTTTTGTTATTATTTATCTATTCCTGAGAGTTTATCTTATTTTTTATTTGTTTATTTAAATGAAGTCGACCAGTTGCCTGCCCTTCCTTCCATTATCCGTCACCGAGACAAACTGAACAAAGTTCTGAGGTCGACCTTGTAAAGATAAGGATTCAGGTCTGCCTGCTGTTTACCTTTGCTCCTGCGCGCACTGCCCTTCTCTCCACATTTATGTGTTTGTTTGTTTGTCTATCTAATCTTTTGGGTCTTTATTTCTAATGAGGTCGACCAGTTGTCTATTTATTATTTTTTTACTACCCATCAAGCTGCGCTGCTTGTCTTTGCTCCTGTGTGCTCGCGCACTCTCGCCTTTTCCACTTATTTTTATTTTGGATTTATTTTTGATTTATTTTGTCAATTTAAAAAAAAATACGCATCGTGCTGTGCTGTTTGTGTTTGCTTGAGTGCATTCGCGCGCTCTCGCTTTCTCCACTTTACAATTTTTTTGTTATTATTTATCTATTCCTGAGAGTTTATCTTATTTTTTATTTGTTTATTTAGATGAAGTCGACCAGTTGCCTGCCCTTCCTTCCATTATCCGTCACCGAGACAAACTGAACAAAGTTCTGAGGTCGACCTTGTAAAGATAAGGATTCAGGTCTGTCTGCTGTTTACCTTTGCTCCTGCGCGCACTGCCCTTCCCTCCACATTTATGTGTTTGTTGGTTTGTCTATCTAATCTTTTGGGTTTTTATTTCTAATGAGGTCGACCAGTTGTCTATTTATTATTTTTTTTACTACGCATCAAGCTGCGCTACTTGTCTTTGCTCCTGTGTGCTCGCGCACTCTCGCCTTTTCCACTTATTTTTATTTTTGATTTATTTTGTCAATTTTAAAAAAAATACGCATCGTGCTGTGCTGTTTGTGTTTGCTTGAGTGCATTTGCGCGCTCTCGCTTTCTCCACTTTACAATTATTTTGTTATTATTTATCTATTCCTGAGAGTTTATCTTATTTTTTATTTGTTTATTTAAATGAAGTGGACTAGTTGCCTGCCCTTCCTTCCATTATCCTTCACCGAGACAAACTGAACAAAGTTCTGAGGTCGACCTTGTAAAGATAAGGATTCAGGTCTGTCTGCTGTTTACCTTTGCTCCTGCGCGCACTGCCCTTCTCTCCACATTTATGTTTTTGTTTGTTTGTCTATCTAATCTTTTGGGTTTTTATTTCTAATGAGGTCGACCAGTTGTCTATTTATTATTTTTTTTACTACGCATCAAGCTGCGCTGCTTGTCTTTGCTCCTGTGTGCTCGCGCACTCTCGCCTTTTCCACTTATTTTTATTTTTGATTTATTTTTGATTTATTTTGTCAATTTTTTAAAAAAAATACGCATCGTGCTGTGCTGTTTGTGTTTGCTTGAGTGCATTCGCGCGCTCTCGCTTTCTCCACTTTACAATTTTTTTGTTATTATTTATCTATTCCTGAGAGTTTATCTTATTTTTTATTTGTTTATTTAAATGAAGTCGACCAGTTGCCTGCCCTTCCTTCCATTATCCGTCACCGAGACAAACTGAACAAAGTTCTGAGGTCGACCTTGTGAAAATAAGGATTCAGGTCTGCCTGCTGTTTACCTTTGCTCCTGCGCGCACTGCCCTTCTCTCCACATTTATGTGTTTGTTTGTTTGTCTACCTAATCTTTTGGGTTTTTATTTCTAATGAGGTCGACCAGTTGTCTATTTATTATTTTTTTTACTACGCATCAAGCTGCGCTGCTTGTCTTTGCTCCTGTGTGCTCGCGCACTCTCGCCTTTCCCACTTATTTTTATTTTTGATTTATTTTTGATTTATTTTGTCAATTTAAAAAAAATACGCATCGTGCTGTGCTGTTTGTGTTTGCTTGAGTGCTTTTTTGCGCTCTTTCTTTCTCCAGTTTACAATTATTTTGTTATTATTTATCTATTCCTGAGAGTTTATCTTATTTTTTATTTGTTTATTTAAATGAAGTGGACTAGTTGCCTGCACTTCCTTCCATTATCCGTCACCGAGACAAACTGAACAAAGTTCTGAGGTCGACCTTGTAAAGATAAGGATTCAGGTCTGTCTGCTGTTTACCTTTGCTCCTGCGCGCACTGCCCTTCTCTCCACATTTATGTGTTTGTTTGTTTGTCTACCTAATCTTTTGGGTTTTTATTTCAAATGAGGTCGACCAGTTGTCTATTTATTATTTTTTTTACTACGCATCAAGCTGCGCTGCTTGTCTTTGCTCCTGTGTGCTCGCGCACTCTCGCCTTTTCCACTTATTTTTATTTTTGATTTATTTTTGATTTATTTTGTCAATTTTTTAAAAAAAATACGCATCGTGCTGTGCTGTTTGTGTTTGCTTGAGTGCATTCGCGCGCTCTCGCTTTCTCCACTTTACAATTTTTTTGTTATTATTTATCTATTCCTGAGAGTTTATCTTATTTTTTATTTGTTTATTTAAATGAAGTCGACCAGTTGCCTGCCCTTCCTTCCATTATCCGTCACCGAGACAAACTGAACAAAGTTCTGAGGTCGACCTTGTGAAAATAAGGATTCAGGTCTGTCTGCTGTTTACCTTTGCTCCTGCGCGCACTGCCCTTCTCTCCACATTTATGTGTTTGTTTGTTTGTCTACCTAATCTTTTGGGTTTTTATTTCTAATGAGGTCGACCAGTTGTCTATTTATTATTTTTTTTACTACGCATCAAGCTGCGCTGCTTGTCTTTGCTCCTGTGTGCTCGCGCACTCTCGCCTTTCCCACTTATTTTTATTTTTGATTTATTTTTGATTTATTTTGTCAATTTAAAAAAAATACGCATCGTGCTGTGCTGTTTGTGTTTGCTTGAGTGCTTTTTTGCGCTCTTTCTTTCTCCAGTTTACAATTATTTTGTTATTATTTATCTATTCCTGAGAGTTTATCTTATTTTTTATTTGTTTATTTAAATGAAGTGGACTAGTTGCCTGCCCTTCCTTCCATTATCCGTCACCGAGACAAACTGAACAAAGTTCTGAGGTCGACCTTGTAAAGATAAGGATTCAGGTCTGTCTGCTGTTTACCTTTGCTCCTGCGCGCACTGCCCTTCTCTCCACATTTATGTGTTTGTTTGTTTGTCTACCTAATCTTTTGGGTTTTTATTTCAAATGAGGTCGACCAGTTGTCTATTTATTATTTTTTTTACTACGCATCAAGCTGCGCTGCTTGTCTTTGCGCCTGTGTGGTCGCGCACTCTCGCCTTTTCCACTTATTTTTATTTTTGATTTATTTTTGATTTATTTTGTCAATTTTAACAAAAAATACGCATCGTGCTGTGCTGTTTGTGTTTGCTTGAGTGCATTCGCGCGCTCTCGCTTTCTCCACTTTACAATTTTTTTGTTATTATTTATCTATTCCTGAGAGTTTATCTTATTTTTTATTTGTTTATTTAAATGAAGTCGACCAGTTGCCTGCCCTTCCTTCCATTATCCGTCACCGAGACAAACTGAACAAAGTTCTGAGGTCGACCTTGTAAAGATAAGGATTCAGGTCTGTCTGCTGTTTACCTTTGCTCCTGGGCGCACTGCCCTTCTCTCCACATTTATGTGTTTGTTTGTTTGTCTATCTAATCTTTTGGGTTTTTATTTCTAATGAGGTCGACCAGTTGTCTATTTATTATTTTTTTTTACTACGCATCAAGCTGCGCTGCTTGTCTTTGCTCCTGTGTGCTCGCGCACTCTCGCCTTTTCCAATTATGTTTATTTTTGATTTATTTTTGATTTATTTTGTCAATTTAAAAAAAAAATACGCATCGTGCTGTGCTGTTTTTGTATGCTTCATTGCATTCGCGCGCTCTCGCTTTCTCCACTTTACAATTTCTTTGTTATTATTTATCTATTCCTGAGAGTTTATCTTATTTTTTATTTGTTTATTTAAATGAAGTCGACCAGTTGCCTCCCCTTCCTTCCATTATCCGTCACCGAGACAAACTGAACAAAGTTCTGAGGTCGACCCTGTAAAGATAAGGATTCAGGTCTGTCTGCTGTTTACCTTTGCTCCTGCGCGCACTGCCCTTCTCTCCACATTTATGTGTTTGTTTGTTTGTTTATCTAATCTTTTGGGTTTTTATTTCTTGAGGTCGACCAGTTGTCTATTTATTATTTTTTTTACTACGCATCAAGCTGCGCTGCTTGTCTTTGCTCCTGTGTGCTCGCGCACTCTCGCCTTTTCCACTTATTTTTATTTTTGATTTATTTTTGATTTATTTTGTCAATTTAAAAAAACAATACGCATCGTGCTGTGCTGTTTGTGTTTGCTTGAGTGCATTCGCGCGCTCTCGCTTTCTCCACTTTACAATTTTTTTGTTATTATTTATCTATTCCTGAGAGTTTATCTTATTTTTTGTTTATTTAAATGAAGTCGACCAGTTGCCTGCCCTTCCTTCCATTATCCGTCACCGAGACAAACTGAACAAAGTTCTGAGGTCGACCTTGTAAAGATAAGCATTCAGGTCTGTCAGCTGCTTACTTTGCTCCTGCGCGCAATGCCCTTCTCTCCACATTTATGTGTTTGTTTGTTTGTCTATCTAATCTTTTGGGTTTTTATTTCTAATGAGGTCGACCAGTTGTCTATTTATTATTTTTTTTACTACGCATCAAGCTGTGCTGCTTGTCTTTGCTCCTGTGTGCTCGCGCACTCTCGCCTTTTCAACTTATTTTTATTTTTGATTTATTTTTGATTTATTTTGTCAATTTTAAAAAAAAAATACGCATCGTGCTGTGCTGTTTGTGTTTGCTTGAGTGCATTCGCGCGCTCTCGCTTTCTCCACTTTACAATTTTTTTGTTATTATTTATCTATTCCTGAGAGTTTATCTTATTTTTTATTTGTTTATTTAAATGAAGTCGACCAGTTGCCTGCCCTTCCTTCCATTATCCGTCACCGAGACAAACTGAACAAAGTTCTGAGGTCGACCTTGTAAAGATAAGGATTCAGGTCTGTCTGCTCTTTACCTTTGCTCCTGCGCGCACTGCCCTTCTCTCCACATTTATGTGTTTGTTTGTTTGTCTATCTAATCTTTTGGGTTTTTATTTCTAATGAGGTCGACCAGTTGTCTATTTATTATTTTTTTTACTACGCATCAAGCTGCGCTGCTTGTCTTTGCTCCTGTGTGCTCGCGCACTCTCGCCTTTTCCACTTATTTTTATTTTTGATTTATTTCCTCAATTTAAAAAAAATACGCATCGTGCTGTGCTGTTTGTGTTTGCTTGAGTGCATTCGCGCGCTCTCGCTTTCTCCACTTTACAATTTTTTTGTTATTATTTATCTATTCCTGAGAGTTTATCTTATTTTTTATTTGTTTATTTAAATGAAGTCGACCAGTTGCCTGCCCTTCCTTCCATTATCCGTCACCGAGACAAACTGAACAAAGTTCTGAGGTCGACCTTGTAAAGATAAGGATTCAGGTCTGTCTGCTGTTTACCTTTGCTCCTGCGCGCACTGCCCTTCTCTCCACATTTATGTGTTTGTTTGTTTGTCTACCTAATCTTTTGGGTTTTTATTTCTAATGAGGTCGACCAGTTGTCTATTTATTATTTTTTTTACTACGCATCAAGCTGCGCTGCTTGTCTTTCCTCCTGTGTGCTCGCGCACTCTCGCCTTTTCCACTTATTTTTATTTTTGATTTATTTTCTCAATTTAAAAAAAAATACGCATCGTGCTGTGCAGTTTGTGTTTGCTTGAGTGCATTCGCGCGCTCTCGCTTTCTCCACTTTACAATTTTTTTGTTATTATTTATCTATTCCTGAGAGTTTATCTTATTTTTTATTTGTTTATTTAAATGAAGTCGACCAGTTGCCTGCCCTTCCTTCCATTATCCGTCACCGAGACAAACTGAACAAAGTTCTGAGGTCGACCTTGTAAAGATAAGGATTCAGGTCTGTCTGCTGTTTACCTTTGCTCCTGCGCGCACTGCCCTTCTCTCCACATTTATGTGTTTGTTTGTTTGTCTATCTAATCTTTTGGGTTTTTATTTCTAATGAGGTCGACCAGTTGTCTATTTATTATTTTTTTTACTACGCATCAAGCTGCGCTGCTTGTCTTTGCTCCTGTGTGCTCGCGCACTCTCGCCTTTTCCACTTATTTTTATTTTTGATTTATTTTTGATTTATTTTGTCAATTTTTTAAAAAAAATACGCATCGTGCTGTGCTGTTTGTGTTTGCTTGAGTGCATTCGCGCGCTCTCGCTTTCTCCACTTTACAATTTTTTTGTTATTATTTATCTATTCCTGAGAGTTTATCTTATTTTTTATTTGTTTATTTAAATGAAGTCGACCAGTTGCCTGCCCTTCCTTCCATTATCCGTCACCGAGACAAACTGAACAAAGTTCTGAGGTCGACCTTGTGAAAATAAGGATTCAGGTCTGTCTGCTGTTTACCTTTGCTCCTGCGCGCACTGCCCTTCTCTCCACATTTATGTGTTTGTTTGTTTGTCTACCTAATCTTTTGGGTTTTTATTTCTAATGAGTTCGACCAGTTGTCTATTTATTATTTTTTTTACTACGCATCAAGCTGCGCTGCTTGTCTTTGCTCCTGTGTGCTCGCGCACTCTCGCCTTTTCCACTTATTTTTATTTTTGATTTATTTTTGATTTATTTTGTCAATTTAAAAAAAATACGCATCGTGCTGTGCTGTTTGTGTTTGCTTGAGTGCTTTTTTGCGCTCTTTCTTTCTCCAGTTTACAATTATTTTGTTATTATTTATCTATTCCTGAGAGTTTATCTTATTTTTTATTTGTTTATTTAAATGAAGTGGACCAGTTGCCTGCCCTTCCTTCCATTATCCGTCACCGAGACAAACTGAACAAAGTTCTGAGGTCGACCTTGTAAAGATAAGGATTCAGGTCTGTCTGCTGTTTACCTTTGCTCCTGGGCGCACTGCCCTTCTCTCCACATTTATGTGTTTGTTTGTCTATCTAATCTTTTGGGTTTTTATTTCTAATGAGGTCGACCAGTTGTCTATTTATTATTTTTTTTACTACGCATCAAGCTGCGCTGCTTGTCTTTGCTCCTGTGTGCTCCCGCACTCTCGCCTTTTCCACTTATGTTTATTTATGATTTATTTTTGATTTATTTTGTCAATTTTAAAAAAAATACGCATCGTGCTGTGCTGTTTGTGTTTGCTTGATTGCATTCGCGCGCTCTCGCTTTCTCCACTTTACAATTTCTTTGTTATTATTTATCTATTCCTGAGAGTTTATCTTATTTTTTATTTGTTTATTTAAATGAAGTCGACCAGTTGCCTCCCCTTCCTTCCATTATCCGTCACCGAGACAAACTGAACAAAGTTCTGAGGTCGACCCTATAAAGATAAGGATTCAGGTCTGTCTGCTGTTTACCTTTGCTCCTGCGCGCACTGCCCTTCTCTCCACATTTATGTGTTTGTTTGTTTGTTTATCTAATCTTTTGGGTTTTTATTTCTAATGAGGTCAACCAGTTGTCTATTTATTATTTTTTTTACTACGCATCACGCTGCGCTGCTTGTCTTTGCTCCTGTGTGCTCGCGCACTCTCGCCTTTTCCACTTATTTTTATTTTTGATTTATTTTTGATTTATTTTGTCAATTTAAAAAAACAATACGCATCGTGCTGTGCTGTTTGTGTTTGCTTGAGTGCATTCGCGCGCTCTCGCTTTCTCCACTTTACAATTTTTTTGTTATTATTTATCTATTCCTGAGAGTTTATCTTATTTTTTGTTTATTTAAATGAAGTCGACCAGTTGCCTGCCCTTCCTTCCATTATCCGTCACCGAGACAAATTGAACAAAGTTCTGAGGTCGACCTTGTAAAGATAAGGATTCAGGTCTGTCTGCTGTTTACCTTTGCTCCTGCGCGCACTACCCTTCTCTCCACATTTATGTGTTTGTTGGTTTGTCTATCTAATCTTTTGGGTTTTTATTTCTAATGAGGTCGACCAGTTGTCTATTTATTATTATTTTTACTACGCATCAAGCTGCGCTACTTGTCTTTGCTCCTGTGTGCTCGCGCACTCTCGCCTTTTCCACTTGTTTTTATTTTTGATTTATTTTGTCAATTTTAAAAAAAATACGCATCGTGCTGTGCTGTTTGTGTTTGCTTGAGTGCATTCGCGCGCTCTCGCTTTCTCCACTTTACAATTTTTTTGTTATTATTTATCTATTCCTGAGAGTTTATCTTATTTTTTATTTGTTTATTTAAATGAAGTCGACCAGTTGCCTGCCCTTCCTTCCATTATCCGTCACCGAGCAAACTGAACAAAGTTCTGAGGTCGACCTTGTAAAGATAAGGATTCAGGTCTGTCTGCTGTTTACATTTGCTCCTGCGCGCACTGCCCTTCTCTCCACATTTATGTGTTTGTTTGTTTGTCTATCTAATCTTTTGGGTTTTTATTTCTAATGAGGTCGACCAGTTGTCTATTTATTATTTTTTTACTACGCATCAAGCTGCGCTGCTTGTCTTTGCTCCTGTGTGCTCGCTCACTCTCGCCTTTTCCACTTATTTTTATTTTGGATTATTTTTGATTTATTTTGTCAATTTAAAAAAAAAATACGCATCGTGATGTGCTCTTTGTGTTTGCTTGAGTGCATTCACGCGCTCTCGATTTCTCCACTTTACAATTTTTTTGTTATTATTTATCTATTCCTGAGAGTTTATCTTATTTTTTATTTGTTTATTTAAATGAAGTCGACCATTTTCTTGCCCTTCCTTCCATTATCCGTCACGAGACAAACTGAGCAAAGTTCTGAGGTCGACCTTGTAAAGATAAGGATTCAGGTCTGTCTGCTGTTTACCTTTGCTCCTGCGCGCACTGCCCTTCTCTCCACATTTATGTGTTTGTTTGTTTGTCTATCTAATCTTTTGGGTTTTTATTTCTAATGAGGTCGACCAGTTCTCTATTTATTATTTTTTTTACTACGCATCAAGCTGCGCTGCTTGTCTTTGCTCCTGTGTGCTCGCGCACTCTCGCCTTTTCCACTTATTTTTATTTTTGATTTATTTTTGATTTATTTTGACAATTTTTTTAAAAAAATACGCATCGTGCTGTGCTGTTTGTGTTTGATTGAGTGCATTCGGGCGCTCTCGCTTTCTCCACTTTACAATTTTTTTGTTATTATTTATCTATTCCTGAGAGTTTATCTTATTTTTTATTTGTTTATTTAGATGAAGTCGACCAGTTGCCTGCCCTTCCTTCCATTATCCGTCACCGAGACAAACTGAACAAAGTTCTGAGGTCGACCTTGTAAAGATAAGGATTCAGGTCTGCCTGCTGTTTACCTTTGCTCCTGCGCGCACTGCCCTTCTCTCCACATTTATGTGTTTGTTTGTTTGTCTATCTAATCTTTTGGGTCTTTATTTCTAATGAGGTCGACCAGTTGTCTATTTATTATTTTTTTACTACCCATCAAGCTGCGCTGCTTGTCTTTGCTCCTGTGTGCTCGCGCACTCTCGCCTTTTCCACTTATTTTTATTTTGGATTTATTTTTGATTTATTTTGTCAATTTAAAAAAAAATACCCATCGTGCTGTGCTGGTTGTGTTTGCTTGAGTGCATTCGCGCGCTCTCGCTTTCTCCACTTTACAATTTTTTTGTTATTATTTATCTATTCCTGAGAGTTTATCTTATTTTTTATTTGTTTATTTAGATGAAGTCGACCAGTTGCCTGCCCTTCCTTCCATTATCCGTCACCGAGACAAACTGAACAAAGTTCTGAGGTCGACCTTGTAAAGATAAGGATTCAGGTCTGTCTGCTGTTTACCTTTGCTCCTGCGCGCACTGCCCTTCTCTCCACATTTATGTGTTTGTTGGTTTGTCTATCTAATCTTTTGGGTTTTTATTTCTAATGAGGTCGACCAGTTGTCTATTTATTATTTTTTTTACTACGCATCAAGCTGCGCTACTTGTCTTTGCTCCTGTGTGCTCGCGCACTCTCGCCTTTTCCACTTATTTTTATTTTTGATTTATTTTGTCAATTTTAAAAAAAATACGCATCGTGCTGTGCTGTTTGTGTTTGCTTGAGTGCATTCGCGCGCTCTCGCTTTCTCCACTTTACAATTTTTTTGTTATTATTTATCTATTCCTGAGAGTTTATCTTATTTTTTATTTGTTTATTTAAATGAAGTCGACCAGTTGCCTGCCCTTCCTTCCATTATCCGTCACCGAGTAAACTGAACAAAGTTCTGAGGTCGACCTTGTAAAGATAAGGATTCAGGTCTGTCTGCTGTTTACCTTTGCTCCTGCGCGCACTTCCCTTCTCTCCACATTTATGTGTTTGTTTGTTTGTCTATCTAATCTTTTGGGTTTTTATTTATAATGAGGTCGACCAGTTGTCTATTTATTATTTTTTTTACTACGCATCAAGCTGAGCTGCTTGTCTTTGCTCCTGTGTGCCTCGCGCACTCTCGCCTTTTCCACTTATTTTTATTTTTGATTTATTTTTGATTTATTTTGTCAATTTAAAAAAAATACGCATCGTGCTGTGCTGTTTGTGTTTGCATGAGTGCATTCGCGCGCTCTCGCTTTCTCCACTTTACAATTTTTTTGTTATTATTTATCTATTCCTGAGAGTTTATCATATTTTTATTTGTTTATTTAAATGAAGTCGACCAGTTGCCTGCCCTTCCTTCCATTATCCGTCACCGAGACAAACTGTACAAAGTTCTGAGGTCGACCTTGTAAAGATAAGAATTCAGGTCTGTCTGCTCTTTACCTTTGCTCCTGCGCACACTGACCTTCCCTCCACATTTATGTGTTTGTTTGTTTGTCTATCTAATCTTTTGGGTTTTTATTTCTAATGAGGTCGACCAGTTGTCTATTTATTATTTTTTTTACTACGCATCAAGCTGCGCTGCTTGTCTTTGCTCCTGTGTGCTCGCGCACTCTCGCCTTTTCCACTTATTTTTATTTTTGATTTATTTTGTCAATTTAGAAAAAAAATATGCATCGTGCTGTGCTGTTTGTGTTTGCTTGAATGCATTCGCGCGGTCTCGCTTTCTCAACTTTACAATTTTTTTGTTATTATTTATCTATTCCTGAGAGCTTATCTTATTTTTATTTGTTTATTTAAATGAAGTCGACCAGTTGCCTGCCCTTCCTTCCATTATCCGTCACCGAGACAAACTGAACAAAGTTCTGAGGTCGACCTTGTAAAGATAAGGATTCAGGTCTGTCTGCTGTTACCTTTGCTCCTGTGCACACTGCCCTTCTCTCCACATTTATGTGTTTGTTTGTTTGTCTATCTAATCTTTTGGGTTTTTATTTCTAATGAGGTCGACCAGTTGTCTATTTATTATTTTTTTTACTACGCATCAAGCTGCGCTGCTTCTCTTTGCTCC